>NC_056734.1:195473229-195608229 GCF_019279795.1 Protopterus annectens
TAATTGCTTCACTTTAAATTAGCAAACAGGACTACCTCCAAGGTCCCTTTCCTCAGTGGTTGACAGCAGCATCCACCTCACCCACCAGCATAATTTTGTTAGATTATACTCAGAACATAAGCAGGACAATATGCCATTCCTGGTTTCCCTTTTCCCTGGCAAAAGAGATAAACTGGTTGTCTATGCGTGTCCAGGAGATTCACAAGATGCCCCCTAACTGAAATACTACAGAAAGAAAAAAGTTATCTACTTACCATAACAGAACCATGTGGTCCATTTCTGTTCAGTTTAACCTGTGGGTTATTAGATCTGAAGTTGGCCTTTTTCAGATTTCAACCCAGGAGTGTCACCTCCTCTACCCGTAATACACTGTTCTCTCAATATAATGTTTGTCTCGAATGCTCCCCCTAAATTAAATGATGAAATCTACTACACTAGGACATGGACAGCAGGACACATACAAAGAACCAAATGGAATGATCCATAAGTCCAACCATTCAGGAGCACTTCATTATCCAAAAACTACTTGGGAGGGAGGGATATTTGATGCAGACAGAAACAGACAATACGTATCAATCATTATGTTAAGTACATAACTTTCATATATAGTGTTTTCTTTTCCATCAGGCTTCAACCTGTGGAGTAGAATCTCCAGCGAGGCCATAGGAGAGAACATTCCACAAAATGGTGGAAGCAAAAGAGGCCCTGGACCTCGACAACTTGTAATGGGAAACAAAAGTACGAGTACTTGACCATGTAGTAGCACAAATAGCATCAATAAAAGACACTAAGAAAGCAGTAGATGCTGCAACTAATCTAGTAGAATGACATCTAGGTTTGGCAAGAAAATGTCTTTCTCTCAAAGTATGCACAAAGGAAATACAATCAGAGTAATTTACATTGGATCACTTGAATCAAATCCTTTCCCAGCCAGCCTTAACCTGCAAATGAAAACGCAGAGATGCTGTTTTGCAAAAGCTTTTTTTTCTGTTAAAATAAAATCTGAGTAGTCTATGTACATCCGGGCAATGAAGTAAATACCCCCCTTAAAGAAATTTGGAATTAAACTGGCAAGTGAATACGCTAGTTCAAAAGCAGACTTCGAAGCAACCTTGGGCAAAAAAGAAGGGTTGGTTCTGAAAGTAACCCTGTCCTTATGAAAAATCAAATGAGGAGGAACAGAGGACAATGTATCCTCAGATACCCTTTAGGAGGAAGTAATGGGCACCAGAAAAATGGTTTTCCAAGACAACAGCTTCAAGGGAATTGTAGCTGAATGCTCAAAGGGAGGACTGGCACATACCTGGAGCAAGAGGAAGATCCCAAGGACGCATTGAATCCTTAATTGGAGGTCGCAACAAAAAGGTACCCCTCAAAAAAGCTCTGGAAATCTTTAGGGCTACTACTATATTTTCTCTGCCAATGTGAAAATTGGAAATGGCAGCCAACTGAACTTTATTAAGTGAATACCTTAAAACAGACTGAAAAAGATCAGCCAGAAAATATAAAATGGCATCCCCAACAGTGTTGAAAAGGGGGTCCAGACCTTTGGATGAAGCCCATGTAGCAAAATGCTTTTACTTACTAGCATAACTCTTCCATGTAGAAGGTTTCTAGGAAAATGAAAGAATATAGATAACTTTGTCAGAGAGCATGGGATCCTGGCCATCATTGAAATTGGAGAAACCATGCTGTTAACCTGAGGTGAGAAAACTGGGTGCAGGGATCCCTGCAGGGTAGGATATCAGCTCCAGAGTGGGGTCCAGCACCCAAGGTAGGTGATGCAGGTGAGGCTACAGAAAGAGGAGCCAAACATGTCACAGCCAGAATGGAGCAATGAGAAACACCCCTCTGCGGCAGGTTAACTGAAGAAATCTGATTACCAGGGGCATAGCAGGGTAAATATATAGGAGATCTGGTGAGCGATCCTGGGTGACTGTCTGTCAGGGGGAAACAGGGCATAGAAGCTGCTGTACTTTGTGTTGGAAAGGGTAGCAGTTTCCAGCAGGGGGTGCATAAGTTCTGGAAGATCCAAGCCACTATTTCTGGGTTCAGGGACCACTCGTACGAAAAATGTTCCTGCTCAAACTGTCTGCCAGGATGCTGGATTTCCCTGGGATGTGCACTGTTATAAGAAACCAGTCAGAGGACATTGCTTCATGGACTCTCGACATAATGGATAAGATACTGCTCCTTCTTGGTTGTTCAGGTACATCACTTGATATGCTGGCCACCTGGACAGCAATCACATCTTTGGGGAGAAGGTCCTGAAAGGCCTGCAATGCTAAGAGAAACACTCCAAGACATTAATGTGAAGCCTAACCCCCACAAGGCAACCATGTCCCTTGCAACATCTTTCCTTCAAAATGCCCCCAACACCCCAGAAAGAAGGGTCCATAGTGATCACGGCCTGAGGTTTGGGAAGAATGAAGGGTTGCTTGGCCGTGACTCCAACCACCAATGAATGTGACATCGACAAATGTTTGTTACAAAGACTGCAAAATCCATTGGATGCATCAGGTAAGACCAATGAACTGCTAACAAGCATTGCAAGATCCTCATATGGTGTCACTACATATGAGGTGAACTAGGTAAATAGATGCTGCCATTTACCTGAAAAGTTGTAGAATCATGAAGGCAGGAAGTTTGAGAGACTGAAGTAGAAGAAATGCTTCTAAATGAAGAGAAGTCAATCTGGTGACTGGAAGTTTTGCTGTCTGATAAGACCGCATCCAAATGGCAGCCTATGAATTCCAACCGAACTGGCTCCAGGCTGGACTTTTCAAAATTCACAGTGATGCCCAAGGACAGACACAGATGCAGTAAGAACACCCAAGCATTGATGAAAGTTGTTCTTGTAGAAGCAGTAAGGAACCAAATGTCCAGGTGCAGAAACACCTGGAACCCAGGCTGCCACTACTGTCATACATGTGGAACACCCAGGGGATATGGTCATACCAAAGAGTAGCACTCAGAATTGATAATGATCAGTTCCCAGCCAAAACTGCATCCTTGAGATCCATCAAGTACATCCAGTCGTCCTTCAACAGGGGTAGGATATACTGCACTATGACCATTCAGAACATAGTCTGTTTGACATAATGGTTCAGTTTGCTTAGATCCACAACTTGTCTGAATCCTTGGCATCAAAAAGGATAGGGAATAAACCTTGGATCCTCGCTCGGCTGGTGGGTCCTCTTGGATGAGCTGATTGGCCAGCAGCTTTTGAATCGCAACTGCTGCTTCTCCTCTCTGATAGGCGGAATGCCTGGAAGGGATTTTTGGGAATCTCTTGGGGCAAATAAAAATGGAAGCATATATCTTGTTGATATGACTCTCAACACCCATGCAGACAATGTGATGGCCTCACAAGCATTTGGTGAGCCAAACAACTCCCAAATGCCTCCAGACAGCAGCAGTTGGACAATCTTTCCAGTACAACCAAAAGCCTAGCAGAGAACACCCAGCAAAAACCTTGATCCATGTCTACCATGTGGATAATGTCCTGTTATTATTACCCCCCTCAGCTATACACACACACACGCGGAACCTTCATCAGGAATGTTCAGGAAAAGCTGCTGTGACTTGTGGAAGAAACGCTTGGCCCTCTTCTGATCCCTAAAATTGATTGACAGGTGGCAAAACACTCCCATGGTACAGTCCTTCTGTCCAGTTTGCTCCTAAGTCAGTATCTTTGACCTTTGAGCCAAACAGGGAAGAGTAGAACAGGACACTGGCAAGGGATGCTTTAAAGCAGACCACAAAATTGCACACATGCATTCAGGCACAGCAATGTCAGCGAGTGCCACATGTGCCATCAGCTGTATTAGATAGGAACCACATGGACACATTAATACTCAATTGCATTGTTGACAACTGTACCGCCAGTGTCTTTTGCACCTCAGGAGACTGCTGGATCTTCACTACATTTAAGACTTCAGACACAAAGTCCACTTGAAGCCTTCTCAAATGAGCCAGATACACGAGTGTCCGCATCACAAAAGTTGCTTAAGTGTATGACCGCTTTCCCATACAGTCCATGGACCAAGGAACTCTTCTGAGATATTCTTTTTAGTGGCTCTCACCACCACAATCACAACTGCAGGACCCTTACTCCGGTGTGGTCAATCTTTAGGTGAGGCTAAAATCCTGTCTGGTTTCTCGTGTATTGGTTACACCAAGTCTGGTCCTCTTAAAGCCCTCAGAGGCACCAGGTCCACTCAGAATGTGAATGGGCATGTGTCAATGGCTTCCAAAAACAGAGACTCATTTGTGGAAGGGGTTTCTGCAGTCCACACCCCATGTTGTCACAACAGTTCCAAAAAATCATTAAAGAAGGCATTGTCAATGGGATTTTAGGGGATTACTCAAGGGAATCCATATGCTTCCTCTTACATCAACTCCTACTATGCCCTTCCCTGACTGAAGAGTCTTGAGGAGACCTAGAACAGGCAAGGGACTGTGATAGCAGGGATTCCTGGAGGCCAGATGGTGCAGGCTATCCCTGAACAAGCTGACATATCCACAGGCCCATATAAAGATGAGGATTTGCAGCAATATCTGACCACTCTTTTCTCCAACCAGGAGAAAATCCTGTCCACAGCAATGAAAGCAGAGGCTAAAGTTAGTCAATTGGATCCAAATGAGATGCCAGTCCCCATTGCTGATTCAAACTGCTCTGATGCCAAGATCAGTGCTGAACTGTCGAGTGCCAAAGCCCTGAGTGGAGGGGATGACTCAGAAACCTGGAGTGTGCCAAGGAAGGGGTTGGTGCACGAAATGGTCAAGCTGTCAGAGTTGATCTTAGTGATTGCAGCATGGCTAAATTCACAAACCCCAGAACCAAAGGGCACGGAGGAGGAAAAGTAAAGGCGAGACCAGAAACCTCCGACATTGGTGCTAAGGCAGATTGAAGGGTTCTGAACTGGATCTGGACTTGCAAGAAGGAGCACTTCAGCTGCTCCAGGTCTGATGGTTTCATATCCCCAGCTGATCAGACAAAATGAAGAGACAAGGTCATTGAGGGAGGTTTAAACATCTTCCTCCTAGAGTTGGGATCCAATGACCAAATCCGAACCAGAGAAGCTCAGATCCAGGGACTGAGAGGGAGAAGACTTGGAAGCGAACTCCATCAATATCACCAGAGAAAAGGGGGTATCAGCACCAGCAGCCCCTTTTGCTAAAAACAGGCTGGTGATGCTAGAAGTGGGAGACTTGGGTCTCTCAGACACTGGTACTGAAGAGCGGGTCTGACTAAGCGGTCAGGCCCTGCAGAGTAGACATCTGAGGTGTCAAAAATTTGTGAACCTTCAGCTCCAGCTGGCAGACAGACGCAGACTGCTTACCATCCCTTTGATCCTTAAAATGGGGCTTCTGGTCCTTGTCCCTAGGCCAATCCTCATCTCCCTACTTAGGCTTCATATGACGGAAGCAGAAGCAGCACAAGCTGCTGTCAGTGGCTGCAAACCTTTAAGGACCAACTTCACCTGGTGCTCACTGAGCACTTTGGGCCCAGAGGCCGAACACTCAGAATTCAAGTGAGCTGTGCTGAGGCAGTAGATACAGTGGTTATGGGCATCTTGAGGTGGTAGCTTGTGGTCACAAGCTACACATTTTTTAAACCCTATTTTCCCTTTTCCATGCTAGAACACAAAACCCAACACAGCAAAAATACCAAACATTGAAAAGTAATTTTTTTAACAACCAAAATTGTAGACATTCGAGTTGATTAGTGTTGCAGTACCGACTCTTGGATCTTCCTGCCGTAAAGCAGCCTGTGACTGGCCCAATTTAGGGAATCTTTGAATAATCTCTATTTGTTAGGTGTCCAAAGACTGACACCCAAGTACAGCACAACCTTTCCAAAAGTTGGAGTTTTGAGTGCAAGTATTAGGCAGTAGATAAAAAGGAGGGGATGAAAAAGAACCATGGATATATCTTCAGGAATACCCTCTCCCCCTTGCTGTGAGCAAGGGGGAAAGAGGTCAACACATACAGGGGTTGGAGGGTGGGAGTTTTGTACTCCAACACTGAGCTATTCGAACATCTACAATTATAGCAAGTGTGACACAACTATACTATGTTCTTCATAGTCAACATTGCATGACAGACTACAGACTCTAGGGAATAATACCAAAGCTACAGGTTGAGTAGTAGGTAATTGGATGGACCCTGGGAAAGCATACTTTACAGTATGACAAATCCTGCTTTAGCTCCTGAAGCAGTGCCTAGAGTGGTAGTGTTCAATAAATGGGTGCACAGAGTTCCAAGAGGCAGCTTCTAACAAGACCTAAAGCCTTTGAGGAAGACCGTAGCAGCTGACCTGTGCCTGGTGGAATGGACTTTGGCATGGGCAGGTAGAGTTTTACAAAGGTGAGTGCAACAGAACTTAATGCAACTGACTATCCATTTGGAGATGGACTGTTTGGTGACAGGTTTTCCCCTATGTGAAAGCCACCAACTATTGTTCTGTTGTACTTGGGGATTTTTGTCCTGTCTAGATAGTACCTGCTTTGGTGGTAAACGTACAGAAAATGCAGGATTATTTCTTCTGCTTTTTTGTGTGGATTAGAAAAAAAGACTGGAAGGCAGATAAGCTTGATTTAAAGAAAGTTCTGATACCACCTTGTGCATGAAGAATGGGTTAGTTCTCAGTTACCTTACCCTGCGAGTCTCTTCACATGCAAGGGCTTACAGATATGAAACCTGCCTTGCTGAGGTGATAGTTATTAGTAAGGAGGCCTTCCAAGTGAGGATCTGTTGAGGGGCAGATGCTGCTGGCTCACAGGAATGCAAGCTGAGTTTTTCTAGCACACAGTTGGAATCCCAAGTAGGAAAAGGGCTCCTTCTAGGGGGGGCTTAAATGAATGACCCCTTTCAAGTACAGCTTTAGGTGGGAATGAGAATAGATAGGTGGGAAACAGGAAAGGGAAGATGACATGGCAGAAGCATGCACCTTAATGATGGTCTTTGCAAAACATTCCCAATCCCAGGACTAAATTGATGTCTGCCTGAGGAGGACAGATATTCCTGCTGTGGCGTTACATAGGGAATCTTTTCCATTTTGCCAAGTATGATTTTCTGGTAGTGGGTTCCGTGCCTCTTTCACGATGATTAATGCTTCAGAGTAGTAGTTTACATTTTTTGTTGCCAAAACCCAATCCTCCAGGCTGATAATTTGAGTGTGGCCAGCTGAGTATGGAATACAGAGCCATTGGCCTGGCTGAGATCCATTTCCTGTGAAAGGGTGAAGAATCTCCCTTTGCTGAGAGTCAAGATGAGGGAGAAAGAATAGCTGTGTAAAAAAGCACAGTTGCATACACTTACCATAAATGCAGATGTTAGAGTGAATTCACTGTTGCAGTCATCACATTTGGATTATCCCTGTCAGGGTAGCCCTCGGCCAGCCCAAATACCAGAGACTTAGTATTTCTGTGTTGGTTGCTGTTACTTGAGGATTGACAGCAGGTCGTCAGTGGTATAAAGTAAGGCAGCTGACACCATTACATCAGTTTTTCTTGCCCTAACCTGTCAGGAGCCTGAAAGTAGGAGGCCAGGTTCTGGTGGAAGAACCCCACCAGTGGAAAATAAATACCAAAATGTCCCTTGTAAGGAAAGGAGAACAAGGAAGAAGGGTAACAAAGGGAGAAATATAAAAAAAGGGGATGGAGGGAGGGAAATCAGGACTGCAACAGTGAATACACTAACATTTACATTTATGGTAAGTGTACACAACTGTACTATGGTCTTCGTGTTTCACTGTTGCAGTCATCACATTTGGGTAGATTCCCAAAGCTGAGGAAATGGGTGGAGGCAGTCAAGGAAGCTAAGGGCTGGCTAGGATGGTCTGCAAGACTGCAGAGGCAAACCCTGCCCTGGATTTGGAGAAGAGAGGCAGGTGGTAATGCTTGGTAAAAGTGTGAACAGTTGTCCAGGTGGCATCCTCCAGGATGTCCATGGTGGGGACTCCTCTGAGGATAGCTGCAGAGGTGGAGGCTGCTCTGGTGGAGTGTGTCCTGACCACCTTGGGGAGAGGTTTACCATGCTGTTTGTAGCAGAAATGGATGCAGTGTGCTTTCCATTTGGAAATGGTTTGCTTGGAGATGGCTTTGCCTTTTGCCCCTGTAACAAAGCTAACCAGCAACTGATCAGACTTTGTGAAGGGTTTAGTCCTGTCCAGATAGTATTGGAGCTGTCTGTGCACATCTAGGGAGTGCAAAATCCTTTCTCCCTTGTTCTGGAGATTAGGAAAGAAAGTAGGCAAATGAATGGATTGGTTGAGAGCCAGACTGCACACCACCCTTGGGCATGAAGGATGGGTTAGTTCTGAAGGATACCCAGTCTGCATGGAAGATAATGAAGGGTTCCACAGCCATGAGTGCTTGCAGCTCAGAGACTCGTCTGGCTGAAGTGATGGCCAGAATGAAGGCCGTCTTCATGAGAGAAATTTTAGCTCTGCAGAAGAAGCTGATTCGAAAGGAGGCAGTGTGAGCTTTTCCAAGACAGAGCGAAGGTCCCAAGCTGGTGTTGGTGCCCTTCTGAGTGAGTCTCAAGTTGCCAGCCTCTCTGAGGAACTGTTTGATCAAAGGGTGTGAGAAAAGTTGCTGCTCAGTGGGAAAATGAGCAGAAATAGCAAAGGCATGAATTTTAATAGAGGAGAAAGAGAGACCACTGTGTAGTAGGTCAGCCAAGTAAATCCAGGATGACAGGGATGAAGGACTGTGCCGTATTGGACCCCTTGGCCTGGATCCATGTGCATAACCTTTTCCATTTATCTGCATAAGACTTTCTGGTGCTAGGGAGTCTGGCCTCACAGATAACATCCAGAACCTGTTTACTGAGGATGGCAGATTGCTTCAGAGTTAGGGAATAAGCCAAGCTGCCAAACTGCAATTGGGGATGCATGAATTCCCTTCCATCTGGGGTAGGAGGTTTGGAATCTGAGGAAGATGCCATGGAAGCAGTGGGGAGAGGCTGCACAGCAAGGGGTACCAGTGCTGTTGGGGCCAGTCTGGAGCTATAAGAATGGTCCTTGGTTTTTCCTCCCTTATTTTGAGCAGTACCCTGGGGATGAGAGGTAGAGGAGGAAAGACACAGACCGAGAGGTTGACCCAGGGGAAGGACAGGGCATCCACTTTCCAAGCCATGAAGTGATTCTCCCTGGTGCAAAATTTGCTGAGCTGTTGGTTGGTGTGGGAGGCAAACAGATCAACCTTTGGGGTTCCCCACTTCTGAGTTACTAGGAAGAAGGTACTTCTGTTGAGTTGCCACTCGTGTGGGTCCAAAAGCTTTCTGCTTAATTGGTCTGCCAGGGAGTTGAGAGAGTCTGGTAGGTATACTGCTAACGAGTGTAGTTGATAAGAGGCTGTGAGCCAACGGGTCATGGCCAGCCTGCATAAAAGGTAGGAGTGAGTTGCTCACTGCTTGTTGGTGTACCACATTACAGTGGTGTTGCCTGTTTTGATAAGGAGAACCCCTGGAGAGAGAAGGAATTTGAAAGCTATCAAGGCGTACTGCACAGCCATCACCTCTTTTTATTGATGTGCAGGAGGATTTGCTGTGGGCTCCATTGGCCCTGTATGCACCTGCCGTCCAGGTGTGCACCCCAAGCATAGTCTGATGCATCTGTGGTGAGGGTCTGGATGGCGGGGTGTGGGGAAAAGGGCACTCCCTTGTTGTGGGAGCAGGCTGTTGCCCACAAAAAAAATTCCTTTCTGAGGCAAGGAATAATAGGTAGAAGAGTTTCCAGGTCTTGAGAGTGATGACACCAAAGGCTCTTTAGGTACCACTGAAGTTTCCTCATATGCAGTCTGGCATATGGAATGAGGAGTATCCAAGATGCCATGAACCTCCGGGCTTGCAGGATTTTCCTTGAAGCTGGGGCCTGGTGGCCAGTTGAGAGAAGTAGGCTAACAGGAAAATGTGTTTCTCTGGTGTAAGGTATGCCATCTGGGATGCTGTGTCCAGACTTGCTCCCAGGAAGGTTATCCTTTGGGTGGGCACCTATTTTGATTTCTTTTCATTGATTGTATACCCTAGGGAGGGTAGTAGGCTCTCTACAAAGGCCAGGTGTTTGAACAGCTTTTCCTGGCTGTCTACCTGAATAAGGCAGTCATCTAAGTAAGGGTAAATTTGAAAATTTCTTTGTCTACAAAAGGCAATGGCCGGAGCCAGGCATATTGTGAAAACTCTGGGAGCAGTAGGTAAGCCAAAGGGAAGAGCAGAGAACTGAAAGTGTTGAGCTCCTGCCCTGAAGCGGAGATATTTTCTGCATGATTCCCTGATAGGAATGTGGAGGTAGGCTTCTTTTAGATCCAGGGTGGCTAGTAGAGCGTCCTTTGAGAGCATGGGTAGCAGCTGCTGGCGGGTGAGCATTTTGAATTTTGGGATCACTGTGAAGGTGTTTAGAATGGATAGGTCGATGATGGGGTGCCAGGTGCCCTCTTTTCTGCCTTGGCCTATCTGTTCTTCAGGAACGTGCGCTACTGCACTCAAAGAGAGCAGGGAATGGATTTGCTTTTGAGCCTCTGCCCACTGATTTGGTGGTAGATCTGGGAACCCTTTTGAGGTTGGAAGGGTGTGGAAGGAGACCACTGGTCCTTGTTAATGGTGGCCCAGGTGCTTGAGTGAAAGTTTTCCTCCTAGAGGTATGTGAAGGTGGGCAGAGGGGAGGTCAGAAGGAGGTGAGTCATTGTGAGTTCTTAGCATAACAGGGTGGCTTAGAACTCCCTGGTTTTGAAGTGAAGGTAGTCCACTGCTTAGATCTCTGCATTCCCTGGGGCTGCTGTCTGGGGAGGTCTGTTTCCACATGGCCTAGGCTGGGCCTGTTTACTCGGAGCAGGAAAGGACCAGGGCTTGGAGGGAAAATGACTGCTGAAACCCTAGGGGGCTGGACCTGTAAGAAAGTTTGCACATATTTTGCTTTTTCTTCCATCTTTAAGACCTCTACTGCCTTAGTGCCAAAAGTACAGTTTTGTACCTACCATAAATGTAGATGTTCGAGGGCTATTACAGCTGCAGTAGTTACATATGGGTTTTCAGCCGGCAGGCGGTCCCTCGGTCGGCCGAATTCCAAAGTCTTGGTCCGGCATCGGTTGTTGTCGCGTACTCTTCTGACGTCAGGAAGGCTAGAGTATAAAAGACACAGCCGACGCCATCTTCTTCAGTCTTTCTTGCCCCAGATGTCAGGTGCCCCCAAAAGGAAGGCAATACATAAATTAGTGCAATACACAAATGTAAGCAAATAAAACATAGTAGGATAACCCAGTCAGCAGGTATGAATAGGTATTCAAACCCCAAGGTCTTACCAAGAGGGGAAGGAGGGTGGAAACCTGTACTGCAGCTGTAATAGCCCTCGAACATCTACATTTATGGTAGGTACAAAACTGTACTATGTTCATCGTGCATTACAGCTGCAGTAGTTACATATGGGTAGAATCCCAAAGCTATGTATAGGGTGGTAGGTACTATACGGAACTGGGTTGAGCTAGAATGCCCTGCAAAACTGCAGTGGCAAAGCCTGCTCTAGTTCTGGAGTATAAAGGCAGATGGTAATGCTTTGTGAAAGTATGTACAGAACTCCAAGTGGCTGCCTCCAAGATCTCTTTAGTAGGCACTCCTCTGAGGAAGGCTGTAGAGGTGGCTGTGGCCCTAGTGGAGTGGGATCTGATACCAGTAGGTACGAGCTTTCCATGATGGGAATAACAAAAGCGTATGCAGTGACCAATCCACTTGGAAATGGTCTGTTTAGTTACAGGTTTCCCTTGACCCCCCACAGCATAGGAAACTAGGAGTTGATCTGATTTTCTGAATGACTTGGTTCTGTCCAAGTAGTAACGTAGCTGCCTATGGATATCTAAAGAATGAAGCAGCCTTTCCCCTTTGTTTTGAGGATTAGAGTAGAAGGTAGGAAGGTGGATGGCCTGGTTTAGGGCTACCCTAGATACTACTTTAGGCATAAAGGAGGGGTTAGTACAGGGAAACCCTGTCCTGATGGAATATTAGGAATGGCTGCACCGCCATGAGGGCCTGTAACTCAGAAACCCTACGAGCTGAAGTGATGGCCAGTAGAAAAGCTGTTTTCCAGGACAAATATTGTAATTCTGCTGAAGCAGCTGGTTCAAAAGGAGGCAATGTCAATTTTTCCAGTACATAGTTAAGGTCCCAAGCTGGTACTGGTTGTTTCCTTGGAGGCCTTATGTTCTTAGCCCTCTGAGGAACTGTCGCAGAGGGTGCGAGAATAAAGGAGGATCCATGTTGAATTCTGCAGATATTGCTGAGGCATGTATCTTGATTGAGGAAAAAGAAAGTCCCTTGTTCAAAAGTTCAGTTAGGTACTGTAACATCTGAGGCAGGTTTAATTTTCTAGGATCCTGTCCTCTTTCTTCATTCCAACAGCAAAACCGCTTCCATTTTATGGAGTAAGCTTTTCTTGTAGATGGTCTTCTAGCCTCCAAAATGACATCCTGCACTTCTTTGGAGAGTAGTGCCTGATGTGAAGTTAAGGATTTTCCATGCAGCTAGACTGAGAGTTTTCAGCTGACTGTGAAGAGTTTTGAAATTGTTCTGGCCAGCAGTAGAGGTGTTAGAGGCAGGGGCCACGGAGGAGTGTGTGTTAGGTTCCTCAATAGTGGATACCAATGTTGTCTAGGCCAATCTGGAGCAATCAGTATCATCCTTGGCTTGTCTGTTCTTGCTTTCAGAAGCACCTTGGGCAGCAGAGGTAGTGGTGGGAATGCATAAACTGACCAAGTTGTCCATGTGAATGAAAGGGCGTCCACTTTCCAAGCCTTTGGGTGGAAGGTCCTTGAGCAAAACTTTTTTAATTGATGATTTTTGTGGGAGGCAAAAAGGTCTATGTCTGGCCTTCCCCATGCTTGAACAATCTCTGTGAATACGTCAGGATGTAGCCTCCATTCGTGAGGGTCTGTCATATGCCTGCTCAGAGTGTCTGCCAGTGTGTTTTCCATTCCTGGTAGGTACTGAGCCTGGAGTTCTATTTGTTTTTCCAGAGCTAGATTCCAAAGAGTCATGGTTAATCTGCACAAGGGGTATGAGTGAGTCCCTCCTTGTTTGTTTATGTACCACATTACTGTGGTGTTGTCTGTTCTTATGAGCAGCTGTCCTGGATGCAGGAATTCTCTGAAAGCTGAAAATGCCTTTATTACTGCCAGCATTTCTTTTTGATTGATGTGAAGGTGCTTTTCTGTTTTGTGCCATCTGTCCTGAATGCACCTGTCCTTCATGTGCGCCCCCCAGGCGTAATCTGAGGCGTCTGTGGTTATGACTTGTGTAGCTTGAGGCTTGCAGAATGGGAGGCCTTTGTTTACTTTGCATGCTTGAGCCCACCATATGAATTCCTTTTGTAGGCAGGGAATTATTGGAATCTCCACTTCTAAGCTGTGACTGTGTTGAGACCATAGATTTTTTAGGTACCACTGCAGTTTCCTCATGTGCAGCTTTGCACATGGGATTAGAAGAATGCAAGAAGCCATGAATCCCAGAGCCTGCAGGATTTTCCTTGCAGTAAGCCTGGTACTTTTTGCAAGCATTTTGAAGTAGTGAGATAGTTGCCCTTGTTTGTCTGTTGTTAGGTAAGCCATCTGAGTGTTTGTGTCCAAGTTGGCACCCAGGAAGGTAATTTTCTGAGAGGGTGTTAGTTTTGATTTCTCCTTGTTGATGGTGTATCCCAGAGTAATCAGTAAACGTGTCACATATGCTAGATGTTTGAGAAGTACGAGTTTGCTGTCCGCTTGGATCAGGCAGTCGTCCAGATAAGGGTAAATTTGTATCCCTTGAAGTCTGCAGTATGCAATCACTGATGCCAGGCACTTGGTGAATACTCTGGGCGCAGTAGATAAGCCAAAGGGCAATGCAGAGAATTGATAGTGTTTTGAACCTGCAAGAAATCTGAGGTATCTTCTGCAACTTTGTCTGATTGGGACATGCAGGTATGCCTCCTTGAGGTCCAATGTTACCAGCCAAAACCCCTTGCCCAGCATGGGAAGGAGTTGCTGTAGTGTGAGCATCTTGAATTTTGGCACTAGAAGAAATGTGTTGAGAATGGATAAGTCCAGAATTGGTCTCCAGTCGCTTCCTTTCTTGGCACCAGAAAAGCCTTGAATAAAAACCTTGTGCTTGTTGGTGCGTAGGTACCTTTTGTATAGCCCCATGTTTAGGAGCTTTGCAATTTGTAGTTGTGCCTCTACCCTTTGATTTTGTGGTAGGTTTGGCATGCCTCTCATTTTTGGAAGAGTGTGGAAATGAAATTTGTAGCCTCTGTTTATTATGTCCAGAATCCACTTGTCTGTTGTGACAATATGCCAATTGTTTGCAAATAGTGCCAGTTTCCCTCCCAAAGGTGCTGCCAGTTGAATTCTGCTTGGCATGGAAATGAGGGAGTCACTGAGTTTGCTTTCTGTACTGCTGTGCACTGTCGTCACCACTTCTAGGCGTAGGTGATTGCCATTGTCTGCCTCTGTAGGATCCTTGGCTTTGTCCTCTGCCCCTTCCGCGTCTGTATCTGCCCCTTTGGGCTTTGTCAGTCGTTGGAAAGGACCAGTTTTTTGATGGCCAATTCCTGCTGAACCTTGGTGGCTGAACCTGTAAGAAAGCTTTGACAGTTTGCATAGATTTTGCCTTTTCTTCCATTTTACGTAAAATATCCTCAGCATTACCACCAAAAAGAACATCCTTATGTAATGGTGCATCCAGAATTTTTGCTTTCACTTGATCTGGAAGATTTTGTTCCCTTAGCCATGCATGTCTGCGAATGACTGCTCCAGTGGCGGCTGATCTGCTTGAGGCCTCTAGTGCATCATAACCACATTGTAAGGTGTGCTTGCCCACTTGCTCAGCACTATGCATCATATCCTGCAACTCTTTTAAATCTGGTTGTTCAGGCTGTGACATTTTTGTTTTTAATTGTGATAACAGAAATTGCTGATATCTAATCATATGAAACTGGCAGTTTAAGGCCCTCATGGCAAGGGTGGCCGAGGTGTAAACTTTCTTTCCCCACCTTTCTAGAGATCTAGATTCCCTTTCCGAAGGCAGTGGGTTCTTGGCCGTGGAAGCCTTAATTCCTTTAGGGCCTTGAGAAATAGTTTCAGGATCTGCATTATGGCCTTTATAGAGGAACTGATGAGAATTAGGAACTCTGTAATACCTATCAGGCTTAACAGGTGCAGGAGGTAGAGAATCAGGATTTAAACAGGCCTCCGAGTATACATCATCTAAAACCTCCAAAACAGGAGGAATAGCCAGAGGCCTATGCTGAGGCAACCAGAGGAATTCCCTGAGCCTTTTCTTGGAGTCGGAAAAATCTTGGCCTTCCCAATGGAAGTGCTCTCTCAAGGAGTGTAAAGTTTCCCCAAAGGAAAAATCCTCAGGGGGGGATACAGAAGGAATGGACTGCTCTGCATCCGAATCCTCAAAGGGAGAATAAGACTGTTCTTCAGCATCAGAATGTTCTGATAAAATGGAATCTTGGTCAGGAGGAGGAGAATCCTCCTCTACTCTGGGTCTCTAGTCAGGAGGGGCCTGTGAGCCTCTAATAAGAGTGATCAGGTCTTCAGCCATTTTAAGCATGTGCTTCTTAGGCGTGGGCCCAGGTCTTGGGCCTTGTGAGGCAGGCCTAGAAAGTTGCTTGGCTGATTTTGCTTTTGTAAAGGCCTTGATGGAGAAGGAAGATGAAGGCCGAAATACACCATGAGTGGATGTAGATCTATCCACATTGGTGGGTTCGACATGAGCAGGTGCTTCGGTAGTAGTTTGGGAAAGGGTCAAGAACCAGCGGTCTCAGGCACAGAAGACCCCGCCGAGGGAGTGTCGCCGGTAGTCAGGGACTGCAAAGGCGTCTCACTGAGAACCGCCCACGTGGAGCTTGTTTGGCGTGGTGTTGGTGGAGACCGCAGTTCTCGACTGACGGTCCTTTTCTTTGCGCTTTCTGGACATAGCGGAGTCGGAGTATCCGGCGACATTTTATAGTTAAACGCTTTCCCAAAATAATGTTGGGCGACTCCGACGCTTGATAGTGCGTTTATTGAAAGTAGCACAAAAGTGGCAGCCCGAGACGTCGTGGTCTGGGCCCAAACAAGGTATGCAAAGGGAATGGAAATCCTTATGCGGTATTTGCTTCCCACAAGAAATACAATTATTAACTTTTTCTGACATCGGTCTGAGGCAAGAAAAGGTTCCCCAACGGGGTACTTAGCTTTAATGAAGACTTCGTTCCGAAATTTTTTCGTAATTCAGGAGCTGGCCGACCGGCACTTGCGAACTGCTTCTGCTTCGGGCACCGCGCGGCAAAAAAGACTGGAGAAGATGGCGTCGGCTGTGTCTTTTATACTCTAGCCTTCCTGACGTCAGAAGAGTACGCGACAACAACCGACGCCGAACCAAGACTTTGGAATTCGGCCGACCGAGGGACCGCCTGCCGGCTGAAAACCCATATGTAACTACTGCAGCTGTAATGCACGATGAACATCAGGTTCTTTGTACAAGGGTGCATCCAACAATTTAGATTTGACATGGACTGGCAGGGATTGTTCCTTAAACCATGCACGTCTTCTAATGACAGATCCAGTGACTGCTGCCCTGCAAGAAGCTTCTAGGGTGTCAAAATCACATTGTAAAGTGTGTTTAGTTACTTGACTTGCAGAATGCATTAAGTCTTGCAATTTTTTAGATTCTGCACAAGCAGGAAAGGAGGACATTTTTTGTTTAAGGGGTTCCAGGAGTTCCAAGGTATGTTGCTGATATTTAAGCATATGGAACTGACAATTTAGTGCCCTGATAGCAAGAGTAGCCGAGGTGTATACTTTTTTACCCCATCTGTTCAATGCTCAGGAATCCATCTGAGGGGGTGGGATTCTTAGTAGAGGTTGCTTTAATCCCTTTTGGCCCTCGAGAAATGACCTTTGGGTCAGCTGTTGGATTTTTAGAAAGATATTTGTGTGAGTCAGAGACTCTGTAGTACCTGTCTGATTTTCTGGGAGCAAGAGGAAGGGCGTCCGGAGTCAATCTGGAATCAAGGAAAACATCATCCACCACATCCAGGACTGGAGGATGGTTAAGGGTTTGTGCTGCTGAAGATCTAGGAATTTCCTGAATCTGGTTTTTAGACTGAGGATAGTCCTGACTCTCCCAATGGAAATGCTCCCTTAAAGTATGCAGGGTTTCCCCAAAGGAAAAATCCTCTGGGGGAGAGGCTGAAGAAATGGATTCCTCTGCATCAGAATCCTCATAAGTGGAGAGGGGCTGCATGTCTTCATAGTCAGATGCATCAGATTCATCAGACTCTTGTTCAGACAAAACTACTGGGGACAGATCTCTTCTCCTTTTTGAGGGGGTAGCTTGGCTTCCCCTGATCAGCATAAGGTCTTCTGCCATTTTGAGCATTTGAGACGGAGGCAAGGTAGCAGGCGCCTGAGAGTGAGTAGTCGGTTTCTTGGGTGTGGTTCAAACCCTGGGCCTAAGGAATCTGGTTGCTTTTGAAAGAACGGTAGTCGCAGAAGATGACGTTGTTTCGTAGGTGTGAAGGACTTCCTCAGAAGCTGGTGCCTGCTCAGTGGCTCTGGATCCATCAACGGTAGAGACGACCGCAAGATCCTTAGACGAAGTGCCTTACTGAGTACCGGACGACTGACTACTAGCTTAACGGAAGCATTGTTGGAAGGTTTGGACTTTTGTAGTCTGTCTTGGTCTTTATCTTTACGTTTTTTCCGAAGATCTGCTGTCAAATGGCTTACCAAAGCCATATCAGAATTGGAGGACTGTAAACGATGGATAGTTCTGGTGTTAAAGCATAGAAGTGACAATGGGGGACATCGCGGTCTGGGCCTAGACAAGTGAGACAGTAAAAGTGGAAGTCCCAGTGTGGTATTTTCTTTCCACAGGTGAGACAATTAGTAACTTTTTCTAACATCGGTTAGTGCAAGAAAAAAAGGATCCCCAACGGGGTACTTAGCTTTAGATGACTTCAACTTCAATTCGGAAACGAAAACTCAGGTAGCGGCCGACCAGCACTTGTGTGAACTGCTTCTGCTTTGGGCTCCATGGCAAGAAAGACTGATGTAATGGTGTCGGCTGCCTTACTTTATACCACTGATGACCTGACGTCAGTCCTCAAGCGACAGCAACCGATGCAGAAATACTAAGTCGCTGGCTGAGGGCTAGCCTGGCAGGGATAATCCAAATGTGATGACTGCAACAGTGAAACAAAGAACATCTTACCATAACCTTAGATGTTCTTCTCTTCCATGTTGCACTATTCACAACAGTAGAGAGCTGCTGCCAGCAGCGCTGCCTTCCGGCCAGTATACCAAAGTCTGTTTCTGGGGGGTAAGTGTGATGTCTCTTGTCAGGGCCATAAACCGACGTAGGGTAGAAAGGTGAAGTCTGCACGCACCCTCCTCAGAATGAACTGCCGCATACAGTAGTACTCCTGTGGGTAGAAGGGTCCCAAGGTAGCCCTTAGAATTACATGTAGGCTAGAGTCAGGGTAGCAGGAAGTTTGTGTTTAGTGGAGAAATTGAAGGATCGAAAGACATGTCCCCACAAGTTAGTATGGCAAGTAAGATGTTAAAGGTAGAGGGGCAGGTGGGGGGATTGAATACTGCAACATGAAAGAGAAGGACATCTAAGGTTATGATAAGTTCTTGCACAACTATTCTATGTCCTTCTATTCACATGTTGCAGTATTCATAACAGTAGGGAGAGTACTTGAGATTTTAGGAATGGTTCTGGGTGGAGGATTGGGTTCCCTGGTCAATGAGCCCTTGGAGGGCAGACCTGGCAAACCCTCCCTAGCTCTAGAGACTAGGTCCAGTTTGTAATGACTGGTAAAGGTGTGGATAGAAGTTCAAGTGGCAGCTTCCAAGATTGAAAAAGGCATCCAAGGAAGCAGCTGCCCTGGTAGAGTGAGGTTTGACTTGACTGTGCAAGGATTTTTCCATGGTAAGAGTAGCACAAGGTAATGGATTTAGAAATCCATAAGGAAATGGTTTGCTTGAAGACTGCCTTCCCTAGAGCTCTCGGGTGGAAGGAGATGAAAAGTTGATCTGATTTTCTGATGGGTTTGGTTTTTGTCTAGGTAGTACCTCAGTTGTCTGTGGCTATCCATGGAATGGATAGTCCTTTGAGGAATTTTGTGGTTGAGGGTAGAAAACAGGTAGATTAATGGTCTGATTTAGTAAAAGTTCATTAACCACCTTCGGCATGAAGGAAGGGTTGGTCCTTAGAGCAACTCTGTCCCTGTGGAAAATAAGGTAGGGAGAGGTAACCATTAGGGCTTGTATCTCCGATACCCTTCTGGCAGATTAACGGCCACTAGTAGAACTGTTTTCAGTGTGTATAGCTTCAGGGATACTGAATGAGCTGGCTCAAAGGATGGCAATATAAGTTTTTCTAGTACAAAGTTCAGACCCCAAAGGGGAAGGGGATAGGTTTCCTTGGAGGCCTGATGTGAAGAACCACTTTGAGGAAAAGTTTGACCTCCATTCTGGAAACCAGAGGAGCAGAGATTGGCAGACAGGCAGAGATAGCAGATAAATGTACTTTGGCGAGTATGTTAGTCCCGAGTGCAGTAGCTCACACAAATAGAAAAAGACCATAGGTACTGAGGTAGTCAGAGGGTCCTGGTGTTTCCATTGACACCAGGAGAATCTGTTCCATTTGGATACATAGTTTCTCCTGGTACTAGGTTTTCTGTTCTCCTACAGAACATTGAGTATGTCCTCTGAGTATAGGTGTATGTAGGGGATCAAAATCCTATCACCCATAAGGTTAATTTCAGACTGTCCACCTGAGGGTGTAATAAGGATCCCCTGTCCTTTGTGAATAGGTCTATTTGGTGGGGTAACGTGTGGCGATTGCCCTTGGCTAGTAGGTGTAGGAGGGGAAAACAATGCTGTCTTGGCCAAAATGGGATCACCAGTAGGATTTTTGGGTTGTCCCTCTATTTTCAAAAGGACTTTCTGAATTAAAGTGAATGGGGGGAAGGCACAGAGGTACATTCCCTTCCAAGAGAATGTACTTGGGGGGTGTGGATTCCTTGTGCAGAATTTGGGCATCTGTCTGTTGTAGGCAGAGGCAAAAAGATCTGCTTGTGGAATACCCCACCTGTGGATTATGTCCAGAAATACTTCCCTGTGAAGCATCCATTCATGACTGGGAGTTAAAGTTCTGCTCAGGTAGTCTGCATTAACATTCTCTGTTGAAGGGATACACAGAGCTACCAGATGAATATGGAGAGATACTGCTAGGTTCCAGATCTAGATTGCTAAGCTGCACAGAGGGTAGGACTTTGTCCCCCCCTGCTTGTTGATGCACCACAGGACCGTCATATTGTCTGTGATTACTTTCAGGGTTCCTGGGTGATGGGCTGATTTGAAATTTAGTAAGGCCAAGTATAAAGCCCTCATTTCTTTAATGTTGATATGGTCCTTTTGTCTCAAGATGGACCATGTGCCTTGCACAGAGAGTTCTTTTTGGCTTGTAAGTAGCACTGCCCCCCATCCCAAGTCAGAGGCATCTGTGGAGACCTGTTGGAGGGGGGCTAGGACCTGAAGGTGAATCCCTAGGTTGAGGTGAAGAGCTGATATACACCACCGGAGTTCCTTCTTCAAACACTGAAGTAAGGGGAGGGGGTGTTCAGGGGATGGGAGTGTTGGCTCCATAAGTTTATCAGGACCGACTGGATTTTTCACATGTGGAGTCTTGCCAGAGACAGCATGGGTATGAGTGATGCCATGTGGCCTAGAATTCTTAAAATTTCTCGAGCTGGCAAGGAAGTGTGGGAGAGGATCTTTTGAAAGTATAGACAAAGGTCTAGGATTCTTTGATCTGGAATGAAGGCTTTCATTATCTGTCTGTTCTGATCCTGCATCCCAGGAAAATCAGGTCTTGAGAGGGGATTAGGTGAGACTTTTCGTGGTTTATGGTGAACCCTAACTGAGATAGGGTGGAGATTACCTGTTGTAGATGTAGTAGGACAGCTTGGCAGTCTTGATGAAGAATGAGAAGGTCGTCCAGGTATGGGTATATTTGAATACCCTGAGTCCTGCAGTGAGGAATGACAGGGGCCAGGCACTTTGTGAATACTCTGGGGGGGGGGCAGTAGAGAGTCCAAAGGGCAAGGCTGAGAATTGCAAATGGCAAGAGCCTAATGGAAGTCTGAGGTATTTCCTGTAATCTGGGTGAATAGAGATGTGTAGGTAGGGATCCTTCAAGTCCAGGACTACCATGAAAGCCTGACTTGGAATGAGTGGTAAGAGCACTGGGAACTTTGAGAAATAGGTTTAGATAGGATAAGTCTAGGACTGACCTTCATGGGCCACCCTGCCAGTACCAGAAACATTATGGAGTAAAAGCCTATTTCTTTGATGGTATGCCACCTGTTCTATGGTACCTTGAGCTAGACGCTGTTGAATGATAGGAGGGAAAAGGTGGGTTTGGCCTGCAGGTCGTTGAGGGGTACCACGGAAGGGTGGTATCATCCAAGTCATGAAGTAGCCTGACTGAATGATGGAGGGAACCCATTATTCTGATGTGATTATCCACCAGGAGGGAAGGGAGAGGGTGAGAGGGTGAGACGGTGGGAAAGAGGGGTGTTTTGGTGCAAGGGGGGGTAGTCACAGAGGAGGCGGTCTGGACTGGTCAGATCGGCCTCGGAAGGGCATAGTGGAAGAACTGGTAGGAAACCTTGGAGTTGAGTTTTTCATGTTTTGTCTGCGTCCTTTAGACTGTGGAGCAGTGTGTGAGGACGGCTTTCTAACACAGGAAGGTTTTTGTGGTCAATTCCTGTGGTATCGGGGTATAGGAGACACCAGAAGGTGTTTAAGATTTTGAAGTTCCTTGCCCTTTTCTTGAAGGGATTTTTTGAGGAGTTCTGCTGTGGCTTGGCCAAACAGAGCTTTATTATCCAGGGGTGCATCTAGCAATTTTATTTGCACATCCATGGTTAGGGTTTGTAATCTCACCCAAGAGCATCTCCTCAAGACTGATCCAGATGCAGCAGACTTAGAGGAGGCTTCCACAGCATCATAACTGCACTTTGAGTGCCTAGTTACTTGGGATGCATTGGAGAGGAGGATATTAATTTGTGCTTTAATGGGAGAATCTGGTGCCTCAAATAGTAATATGGAGGTCTTGTTAATGGTATCCAGGACATATCTAGCCGTATGTGCTTGGTAGTTGAGAGCTCTTGTAGCCAGTGTCGAGGAGGTATAGACCTTCTTCCCTAGTCTGTCCATGAATTTGCAGTCTTTGTCTGTAGAATAAAGAGCAGTCGAAAGTAATTGCTTAGATTTATCAGCAGAGACAGCAATAACTGCTGGTGGATTCCTAAAGAGGTATTGGGTATCTTGAGGGACCTTGTAGAATCGGTCCGGAAGTTTAGAAGCTGGTGGTTGAGTCAGGGGATTGAGAAGCAGCCAGGAAAACATTCTGGAAGGCAGGTAGCAAGTGGGCCACTGCTGAAGGAGAGGGCTGCTCCATTTGCAAAAGGTTGAAGTACCTTTTCTTGGCATCAGATACTTCAGATGTCTGCCATTTAAAATGCTCCCTCATGAGGGAGATTGTGTTGACAAGGGTAATTTCTTTCCATGGAGACTTAGGAATAATGGAGTCTTCCTCCTCTGGGGTGATGAAATCCTTTGGGGACTCATTTGGGATTCATATGAAAAAGATTCATCTGAAGAGGAGTACTCTTCCTCAGAGACCTGTAAAGTAGGTCAAGGTGAGGGGGCTGGTGGGGCTTGCTGTGTCTGTATGGCCTGAAAGGTCTTAAAAAGACTCTTGAGAAAAAACTTCCCATCCAGGAACTGGTTGCGTTTCAATGTGTTTAACTTTTTGCTTTTTCTTTAAAGGAGTAGCTGGTGGGGAGAGAATCTGAGCAGATGTCTGCCTGGTTGGAAGTGAAGGAGCAAGGCCCTCCAACTGAGTTGTGGTTCCCCTCCGCCATCAGGATCTGATGGCTGAATAGCCTCAGCAGACGTACTAAAGGTTTCCGCCACCCTAGCTTCCATAGAGGTTCCTGGGCCTGGCTTGGAAACAGATGTTTGGGAAGACGCCAGGCTCAAGAACGTTCTCGGATGCCTGAGGCGCAGCGTGGGATTTCGGCCTGTTTCTTGGCCTTCTTCCTCGGCGGCTCTTCGGACGGGTCTACTCCCCCTTCCATACAGAGTGCAAGACATCTTGAGTTTCTAAATACAATTTTAGTGTTAGTGCAGCAAGATGGCTACGAAGGGTTTTCAGAAAGTACAGTTTTGTACCTACCATAAATGTAGATGTTAGAGTGCTCATACAGCTGCAGTCATTACAGATGGGTTATCCTGCCGTCAGGCGGGTCCTCGGTCGGCCGAATTCCAAAGTCTAGGTCCGGCGTCGGTTGTCGTCACTTCTTCCCTGATGTCAGTGTGGCAGGGGTATAAGAGAGGCAGCCGACGCCATTTTCTTCAGTTTTTCTTGCCCCAGATGTCAGGTGCCCACAGAAGGAAGGCAAAACATAAATTTATGCAAACATGCAATATAGAATAATCAAAAAACAGTAGTTGCAAGCAAATACACCATAAGAGAATACCCCAAATAGGTTGTATGAGAAGGTGTATGTCATAAGGCCTGTCCTAAGAGGGGACGGAGGGGGGGTAACCTGGACTGCAGCTGTATGAGCACTCTAACATCTACATTTATGGTAGGTACAAAACTGTACTATGTTCATCGTGCATACAGCTGCAGTCATTACAGATGGGAAGAATCCCAAAGCTAAGTAAAGGTGGTAGGCACTAAGTGGAACTAGGAGCGAGGATGCCCTGCAAGACTGCTGTGGCAAAACCCGCTCTAGATTTAGAGTATAGTGGAAGGTGATAGTGCTTGGAGAAAGTGTGCACTGAACTCCAAGTGGCTGCTTCCAAAATGTCCTTGATAGGGACCCCCCCTGAGGAAAGCTGCAGAGGTAGCTGTGGCCCTGGTGGAGTGGGATCTGATGCATGCAGGCACAGTTTTTCCATGAAATGAGTAAAAAAAGCATATGCAGTGGGCTATCCATTTTGAAATTGTCTGTTTGGAAATAGCCTTTCCTTGAGCACCTGCAGCATAGGACACAAAGAGTTGCTCGGATTTCCTGAATGGCTTTGTCCTGTCCAAATAATAACGAAGTTGTCTGTGAATGTCCAAGGAATGTAGTAGTCTTTTCCCTTTGTTTTGTGGATTAGGATAAAAGGTAAGTAAGTGGATAGTCTGATTCAAAGCTACACTGGATACTACCTTTGGCATAAAGGTAGGGTTGGTTCATAAGGAAACTCTGTCCTGATGGAAAATGATGAATGGTTGCACAGCCATGAGGGCCTGTAGCTCCGAAACCCTGCGTGCTGAGGTGATAGCCAGAAGAAAGGCTGTTTTCCATGATAAGTATTGTAGTTCTGTTGAGAAAGTTGGCTCGAAGGGAGGAAAGGTCAGCTTTTCCAATATGAAGTTGAGGTCCCAAGCAGGGACTGGTGGTTTCCTTGGGGGTTTTATATTCTTTGCCCCTCTGAGGAACTGCCTTAAGAGAGGATGAGAGAATAAAGGAGGATCTGTGTTGTATTGTGCAGAAATGGCTAAAGCGTGGATCTTGATGGAGGAGAAGGAAAGTCCACTGTTTAACATCTCAGCTAGGTACTGTAAAATTTGAGGTAAATTTATTACCCAAGGATTGTGGCCTTTTTCTTGATTCCAGGCACAAAATCGTTTCCATTTGGCGGAGTAGGCTTTTCTAGTAGAAGGTCTTCTGGCCTCCAAGATGACATCCTGCACCTCCTTGGAGAGGAGAGTCGGTTGGGAAGTCAAGGAATTCTCCATGCAGCTAGATTTAGGGTTTTGAGCTGGCTGTGAAGGGTTTTGTAGTTGTGCTGGGACAACAGAAGAGGGACTAGAGGTACGATCCATGGTGGGGAATGTGTCAGGCTCTTCAGGAGCGGATACCAGTGTTGTCTTGGCCAGTCTGGAGCAATGAGAATCATTTTCGGCCTCTCTGCTCTGGCTTTTAATAGAACTTTGGGCAGCAGAGGAAGAGGCGGGAAGGCATAGACTGTCAATGTTGTCCAATTGAAAGAAAGTGCGTCCACTTTCCAGGCCTGTGGACGATAGGTCCTTGAACAAAATTTTTTCAACTGGTAATTTCTGTGGGTAGCAAAGAGATCTATGTCTGGCTGTCCCCATGCCTGAGTTATCTTTGTGAAAACTTGATGATGCAACTTCCATTCATCTGGATCTGTCATATTTCTGCTTAGGTTGTCTGCCAGTGTGTTTTCCTTCCCTGGCAGGAATTGTGCCTGTAATTGAATTTGCAATTCCAGTGCTGTGTTCCATAGGGTCATGGGCTTGCCTGCACAGGGGGTATGAATGAGTTCCCCCGTTTGTTTATGTACCACATCACTGTGGTGTTGTCTGTCCTTATCAATAGCTGGCCTGGATGCAGTAGGTCTTTGAAGGTCATAATAGCATTTTGCACGGCTAGCATTTCCTTTTGGTTGATGTGTAGGTGCTTCTCTTTTTGGGACCATTTTCCATGAATGCACTGATCTGTCATGTGTGCTCCCCAGGCGTAGTCTGAGGCATCTGTTGTGATGATTTGAGTTGCTTGAGGTACACAGAAAGGGAGACCTGTGTTTCTTTGGCATGCTTGAGCCCACCACAAAAATTCCTTTTGAAGGCATGGAATGAGTGGTATAATTGTTTCCAAGCTGTGGCTGTGTTGAGACCATAAGTTTTTTAGGTACCATTGAAGTTTCCTCATATGCAGCTTTGCACATGGGATTAGTAGGATGCAAGATGCCATGAATCCCAGAGCCTGCAGGACTTTCCTTGCAGTTAGCCTGGTGAAAGTTGCCATTTTGCTCAAGTATTGAGACAGTTGCCCTTGTTTGTCTGGCGTAAGGTAGGCCATCTGGGTGGTTGTATTCAAGCTGGCACCCAGGAAAATTACTTGTTGAGAGGGTATTAGTTTTGATTTCTTTTTGTTGACTGTGTATCCCAGGAAGTTCAACAGTTTTATTACAAATGCCAGGTGCTGCAGTAGTATGTCCTTGCTGTCCGCTTGGATCAGGCAGTCGTCCAGATATGGGTAGATTTGTATTCCTTGTAGTCTGCAGAAGGCGATTACTGATGCCAGGTATTTTGTAAACACTCTGGGCGCAGTAGATAAGCCAAAGGGCAATGCAGAGAATTGGTAACGGGTTGAACCTGCAAGAAATCTGAGGTATCTTCTGCAATCTTGTCTGATAGGGACATGCAGGTATGCCTCCTTGAGGTCCAATGTTACCAGCCAAGACTCCTTGCCCAGCATGGGAAGAAGCTGCTGTAATGTGAGCATCTTGAATTTTGGCACCTGTAGATATGTGTTTAGGATGGATAGGTCTAAGATAGGTCTCCAATCTTTGTCTTTCCTTGGTAACAGGAATAGTCTGGAATAAAACCCTCGACCCTTGTTCTTTTGCAGGTACCTCTTGAATCGCTTTCATGTCCACGAGAGCTGAAATTTGTTTTTGTGCCTCTACCCTTTGATTTTGTGGCAGGTTTGGCATGCCTCTCATTTTTGGATGGGTGTGAAAGTGGAACCTGTAGCCTCCATCTATAATGTCCAGAATCCATTTGTCTTTTGTAACAATATGCCAATTTTTTGAGAATGCCAGTTTTCCGCCCAAAGGTGCTGCCATTAAAGCTTTGCTTGGCAGGTGTAGGGGGAAGTCATTGTGTCTGTTTTCTAAATGACTGTGATCTATCTTCTCCACCTCTTGGGGTTGGTGCTTGCCACTTCCTGGCTCTGAAAGATCCTTGAGGTTGCCCTCTACCCCTTGGGCATCTGTATCTGCCCCTTTGAGGTCTGTCCGTGGCTGGAAAGGACCAATTTTTTGAAGGCCAGTTTCTGCTGAAACGTGGAGGTTGTACCTGCAGGAAATCTTTCACTGTTTGCATTGATTTCGCTTTTTCCTCCATTTTCTTTAGTACCTCCTCAGCTTTAACACCAAACAATACATCTTTTTGAAGAGGTGCATCTAATAATTTAGCTTTGACATGATCTGGTAAGGTTTGCTCTTTGAGCCAAGCATGCCTACGTATAACAGACCCCGTAACAGCAGCTCTACATGAGGCCTCTAAAGCATCAAAACCACACTGCAAGGTATGTTTACCCACTTGCTCTGCACCATGCAACAAATCCTGCAACTCTTTTAAATCTGGTTGTGTCATTTTGCTTTTCAACTGAGATAACAAAAACTGTTGATACTTTAACATATGGAACTGACAGTTTAATGCCCTCATGGTTAAAGTGGCCGAGGTGTACACCTTTTCCCCCCACCTTTCTAAAGCTCTGGAATCTCTCTCTGAAGGTAATGGTTTTTTAACAGTAGAGGCCTTAATTCCCTTGGGACCCTGTGAAATAGTTTCTGGGTCAGCAGTATGGCTTTTGTATAGGAACTGGTGAGAATCAGGAACCCGGTAATACCTGTCTGGTTTAACAGGAGCTGGAGGCAAAGAATCTGGATTAAGGCTGGCTTCTGTGTACACATCATCCAATATATCTAAAACAGGAGGGATAGCCAGGGGCCTACGCTGGGGGAGCAGAAGAAATTCCCTGAGCCTTTTCTTGGAATCTGAGTAATCTTGGCCTTCCCAGTGAAAGTGTTCCCTCAATGTATGCAGGGTTTCCCCAAAAGAGCAGTCCTCAGGGGGGAAGACCGAGGGAATAGACTTCCTCTGCATCAGAGTCTTTGAAAGGAGAATAGGCATAATCCTGGTCCTCAGAATGTTCTGAGGTAATAGAAGCTTGATCTGAGGAAGGGTAGTCTTCCTCTAATCTGGGCCTTTTGTCAGAGGGGGGTTGAGAACCCCTGATAAGAGTAATCAAATCCTCAGCCATTTTAAGCATCTGCTTTTTAGGCATGGGGCCTTGAGAAGGGGTCTGATGACCCTGTTTTTTGGTTTTCATGGCTGCTTTAGATTTAGTGAAAGCTTTAATAGAGAAGGAGGAAGGCCCGAATACACCTTGAGAAATGGCAGGCCTGTCTAAATTCTGAGTTTCCCCGCCAAGAGTGGCGTCGGTATCTGCAGTAGGAATGGGGACAGAGGAGCCTGCGACCTCGGGTACTGAAGACACTGGTAATGTAATGTCATTGGTACTCAGGGGCTGCGTAGGCGCCTTGCTGAGCACCGGAGAACCGGTAGTCGGCCTTAGCATGGTCTCAGTAGTCGGTGCGGACCTCGTATGTCGGTCCTTATCTTTGCGTCTTTTGCTCAAAACTGGAGTTGGAGTATCCGACGACACAATATAATTAAATTTTTTGCCAAAATAGTGAAGGGCGAACTCCGCCCGGCGCTTAATAGTGCACTTGTTGAATCTAGCACAAAAACGGCAGGCTGAAACGTCGTGGTCTGGGCCTAAGCAAGGTATACAGAAACAGTGGAAATCCTTATGCGGTATTTGCTTCCCACATGAAATGCAATTATTAACTTTGATATCGGTCTGAGGCAAGAAAAGTTTCCCCAACGGGGTACTTAGCTTTCAAGAAGACTTCGGCTGAAATATTTTCGTAAATCTCAGGAGCTGGCCGACTGGCACTTGCGAACTGCTTCTGCTTCGGGCACCGCGCGGCAAGAAAGACTTAAGAAAATCGCGTTGGCTGCCTCTTTTATACCCCTGCCGCACTGACGTCAGGGAAGAAGCGACAACAACCGATGCCGGACCTAGACTTTGGAATTCGGCCGACCGAGGACCCACCTGACGGCAGGATAACCCATCTGTAATGACTGCAGCTGATGCACGATGAACATCGAAAGATTTGCAAATGGGACAGGGCGTATAGTTGTGTTTCGCCCAAGCAAAAAAGGCACTTCTCATGTGCATCCTTGTGAGGAATTTGTTTTCCACAAGCACACTTCCCCCCTCTCTAGCTGACATGCAAGACTTAACAATAATCAAAGGCAAAGAAAAAA
The DNA here is from genome assembly GCF_019279795.1 of Protopterus annectens. NCBI lineage: Eukaryota > Metazoa > Chordata > Ceratodontiformes > Protopteridae > Protopterus > Protopterus annectens. Next base: position 195,502,198 of record NC_056734.1, read on the forward strand.
CCCAACAGGGCACTTATCTGTATTGGTAGAAGAAACAGTCTGGTCTGGAAACGTAACTGTCATCTGACACGCGATCTGCTTTCGAAACTGGTGAATAGGAGTCTGGTGTTCACAGCGGCAAGAAATATCTGAGGAGGGTGCATGCAAACGTCACCTTTATACCCTATGTCAGTTTTGGCCCTGGCAAGAGACGTCACACATACCTCCAGAAACAGACTTTGGTACACTGGCCGGAAGGCGGCACTACTGGCAGCAACACACTACTGTTATGAATACTGTAACGTGAATCGAAGGACATCCAATGTTGTCATGGCCATAAGGGGGCTATGAGAATCATGCTTGGCCTGTCTGACCTGACTTTTACTAGCACCCTGGGAATCATAGGCAAAGGTGGAAAAGCATACAGGAACAGGTCTTTCCATTTGAAGGAGAAAGCTTCTGTACTCCATTGTTCCTGTCTGTTGAGTTCTGGGGTAGAACCTCAAGCTGTGTTTTGATGACAGGCATAAAGGCTGATTGATGGAATTCCCCACAGTAGGGTTAAATCCAGGAATATTTTTCTCTTCAGTATCCATTTGTTGGTGTCTAGACGATTCCTTCTTAGATAGTCTGCTATGGTATTGTTCTGCCCCAGAAAGTAAGATGCTATAAGTGTTCATCTTAGTTCCTGTGCTAACATCCAAATCTTCACAGTGTGGGAGAGGTTACGTCCTGGTTTGTTTATGTACCACATCACTGTGGTGTCTGTCCAAACTTCAAAAGCTACTGGGGCCAAATTGTGCTGAAAAGTTTTTTATGGCCAAGTAAACAGCTAGCATCTCTTTTTGGTTTATATGCAGCTTCCTCTGGTCTTGTGTCCAAATGCCCTACACCTTCATGGGGCCTATGTGAGCTCTCCAGGCTATGTCTGAACGGTCTGTGGTGATGGTATTGTCTGTTGCGAGAGAAAGGAATTCACCACTGAATTCTATAAGGCAGCGTTTTTCCATCAAAGTAGCTCATCTTTTTAAGCATGGAAGAAGAGGCAAAAGAGTTTCCAGGGTGTCTGTTCCCATGCATTTTTTGGAAGAAATGAAGCTTTCTCATGTGCAACTTTGCTAAGGGGATCATGAGTATGCAGGACACCATGTAACCAAAGATCCTCAGAAATTCCCCTGCTGACATTTCTTGCTTTGGCAGCAAGGTGGTCAGGTAGTTTGTCAGATACGATATCTTGCTCTGGGGAGGAAGGCTTTTTGCTGCACAGAATCTACGAGTGCCCCCCTGAAAAAGAATCCTTGCCTGGGGTAGAGTCTGGGACTTGGGCAGACTTAAGGTGATTTCTTTCTGTAAAGCAGTTTATGGTGAACTGAAAGCCATTTAGGGTCTCTGTTGTGGATTTTCCCTGAATGAGGCAGTCATCCATGCAAGGGTAAATATGCACACCTAATGTTCTGCAATGGGGATATAAGTGGAGCTAGGCACTTGGGGAATACTCTGGGAGCAGTAGACAAACTACATTGTAAAGTACAGAATTGGTAGTGAAAACGTACAGTTGTGTACACTTACCATAAATGCAGATGTTAGAGTGTATTCACTATTGCAGTCATTACATTAGGGTAATCTGCTTGCAGGTTGCCCTCAGTCAGCCTGATTAACAAAGTCTTGAGTCCTGCATCGGTTGCGGTCTCTTCTTCTATGACGGCAGGTCGTCAGGTGTATAAAACTTACAGCCGACACCATTACATCAGTTTTTCTTGCCTCAGATGTCAGGTGCCCCCCTAATGGGGAGCAATTAAAGATAAAAACACAAAGGTATACCTCCAACAAAAAAGCAAATACACCAAAAAGGCTTTTAAGCATAGTAAAGGAAAGTAGAGGTATAGCCAAAAGAAGTTAGGGGGAAGGAGGGAGGGTAACCAGGACTGCAACAGTGAATACACTCTAACATCTACATTTATGGTAAGTGTACACAACTGTACTATTCTTTGTGTTTCACTGTTGCAGTCATTACATTTGGGTAGATTCCCAAAGCTATGGTTGGGAGGAGGAGCTTAGATAGCATTAGGAGCGGCTATAAGGCCCTGCAAGATTGCAGTGGCAAAGCCAGCTCTGCATTTAGAGAAAATTGGCAAATGTTAATGCTTGGTGAAAGTATGTACAGAACTCCAGGTAGCGGCTTCTAGTATGTCCCTGGTAGGAATGCCTCCGAGAAAGGCTGTAGAAGTAGATGCAGCCCAGGTGGAGTGAGGTCTGATCCCCTGGGGGATAGGTTTTCCATGGTGCTTATAGCAGAAATGAATGCAATGGCTTATCCATTTAGAAATGGTTTGTTTTGAAATAGCCTTCCCCTCTGCCCCTGCAGTAAATGCTACCAGCAGTTGTTCAGATTTTCTTGGAGGTTTAGTCCTGTCCAAGTAGAATCTAAGTTGTCTGTGCACATCCAAGGAATGCAGAATCTGTTCCCCTTTGTTCTGAGGATTGGGAAAGAAGGCTGGCAAAACTGATTTAGAGCCACACTGGATACCACCTTGGGCATGAAGGATGGATTGGCCCTGAGTGATACCCTGTCCGCATGAAAGGTGAAGAAAGGCTCCACTGCCATAAGGGCCTGTAATTCAGATACCCTTCTAGCTGAAGTGATTGCTAAAAGGAAAGCGGTTTTCCAAGAAAGAAATTTTAAGTCTGCAGTAGCAGCTGGCTCGAAAGGAGGGAGAGCGAGTTTCTCCAATACAAAGTTAAGGTCCCAGGCTGTGGTTGGAGCTTTCCTGGGTGGTCTCAAATTTTTGGCCCCTCTGAGGTACTGCTTGAGTAGTGGATGAGAGAAGAGGGGAGGTTATGTGTTAGAATGAGCTGAGAAGGCTGAGGCATGGATTTTAATGGAGGAAAAAGACAGGCCCTTGTGAAGCATCTCAGTTAAGTATTGTAAAATCTGAGGTAAATTGGGCGCTGCTGTGCTCATCCCTTGAGATTGGTTCCAGGCACAGAATCTTCCATTTTCAGCATAAGATTTTCTAGTACTAGGCCTCCTTGCTTCCAAGATGACATCCATCACAGGTTTGCTGAGGGATGGTAAGGGAGAATTTAAGTAATTAGCCAGGCTGCAAGGTTCAGTGTTGGATGCTGAGGGTGCAGAATCTGGTTCGCCTGCTGAGACAGCAGGGAAGGAGTCTGAGGCAGGTGCCATGCAGATAATCATGATACACTGCGCAGGAGGGGGTATACCAGTGTTGGCGCGGCCAGTCTGGAGCAATCAAATTCATCCTTGGTTTGTCCTGTTTTGACTTTTAGTAGTACTTTGGAGAGCAGAGGCAGTGGGGGGGGGAGGCATAGACTGATAGGTTTTTCCAGCTGAATGAGAGCATCCACTTTCCAGACTTGTTTGTGGGGAGTCCTTGTGCAAACGTTGTCCAATTGGTAGTTCTGGGGGGAGGCAAACAGGTCTATGTCTGGGCTCCCCCATTCGCTTGCCATGTTGAAAATCCTTGGTTCCAGTCTCCACTCGTGTGGGTCCATGAGGTTTCTGCTTAGTCTGTCTGCCAATGTATCTCATTTTCCTGGCAGGAATTGAGCTTGTAGGTGCACTTGGTAGCTCAAGGCTGTGTTCCACAATGCCATGGCTAGTCTGCAGAGGGGGATAGGAATGTGTACCCCACTGCTTATGTACCACCTAACCGTGGTGTCCGCCTTTACCATTAGTTGTCCTGGAAGAATGTAGTCCTTGAAGGCTGCCAGAGCATTCTGTACAGCCAACATTTCTTTTTGATTGATATGTAGGTGCATTTGACGTGGGTTCCATTTGCCCTGAATGCACTTCCCTGCCAGATGAGCTACCTATGCAAAGTCGGATGCATCTGTTAGGGTTTGGGTGGCAGGGGGTAGTGTGAATGGTAGTCCCTTATTTTGGTGGCAGGCCTCTGCCCACCAGATGAACTCTAGGCATAGGCAAGGTATGATAGGAATCATTGTTTTTAGGCTGTGAGAATGTTGATTCCATTGGCTTTTTAGATACCACTGTAGTTTCCTCATATGCAGTCTTGCATATGGAATTAGAAGAATGCATGAGGCCACGAACCCCAAGGCGTGCAGTATTTATCTTGCAGATAACAGGGTTCTTGTGGCCACTTGTTTGAAATAGGATATCAAATGAATTTGCTTTTCTGGCATGAGGTAAGCCATCTGGGAAGTTGTATTCAAGCTTGCTCCCAGGAATGTAATTTGTTGACAGGGTACCAGTTGTCATTTCTTTTCATTTATGGTGTACCCCAGACAAGTTAGAACCCTTTTTACAAACGCCAAATGATTCAAAAGTATGCCCTGGCTTTCTGCCTGAATTAGACAATCGTCCAAGTATGGGTATATATGAATACTTTTTTGCCTGCAAAATGCAATAACTGGAGCCAGGCACTGTGAAAACCCTGGGCGCAGTAGACAAGCCAAAGGGCAGTGCAGAGAACTGATAATGCGTGTAGCCTGCTTTGAAGCGTAGGTATCTTCGGCAAGATTCCCTGATTGGGATGTGCAGGTATGCTTCTTTTAAATCTTGTGCTGCCAACCAGGCATCTTTGCCTAGCATAGGAAGTAATTAGTGAAGAGTCAGCAACTTGAATTTTGGAATTTCCAGAAAGGTGTTTAGAGTAGACCGGTCCAGGATTGGACGCCATAATTTGTCTTTTCTGGGTACCAGGAAAAGTCTGGAGTAGAAACCTTGCCCCTTTTCCTCTTCTGGTACCAGTTGAATAGCCCCCATGCTTGAGAGAAAGGACTTGTTTTTGAGCCTCTGCCCACTGATTTGGGGGCAGGTCTGGTCACCCATTTGGTGTTGGCAATGCGTGGAAATGAAATCTGTATTCCTAGGACACTATATTTAAAACCCATTTGTCCTGGGTTATGAGTTCCCAGTTCTTTGCATGAAGAGCAATCTCTCCCACCCCCCAAAGGGGTGGTCAGAAGATAACTGCTTGGAAATTTTAAAAGGAAGTCATTGAAACCGTTTGCCATAGGGGGTGTCTTGTTATTTCCCGATTTGGAAGTGGAAGCCCCCCACTGCTTAGTTCTGAGAGTCCCCTGGGACTGAAAAGTACAGTTGTGTACTTACCATAAATGTAGATGTTCAAGTGTATTCACTGTTGCAGTCATTACAGTCGGGTTATCCTGCTGGCAGGCTACCCGCAGTCGGCTTGAATTCCAAAGTCTAGGTCCGGCGTCTGTTGTTGTCGCCTCCTCCCTTATGTCAGTGTGCCAGGGGTATAAAAGATGCAGCCGATGCCATTTTCTTCAGTTTTTCTTGCCCCAGATGTCAGGTGCCCCCAAAAGGGTAGGCTAAAAATATGTCAATAAAGCATGCATGCATCAAGGTAAATTTTTCCTTCATCTACAAGCAAATACACCACATAGGTTGTATAGAATAGAGAAGTACAGATAAGTTCCAGCAAAGATAAGGGGGATGGTGGGAGGGTAACCTGGACTGAAACAGTGAATACACTCGAACAACTGCATTTATGGTAAGTACACAATGGAACTATGTTCACAGTGTTTCACTGTTGCAGTCATTACAATTGGGTTGAATCCCAAAGCTAAGGTTGGGAGGCTGGAGCTAAATAGGATTAGGAGTGGCTATGAGGCCCTGCAGAACTGCAGTGGCAAAGCCTGCCTGGATTTAGAGTAGAGTGGTAAGTGATAGTGCTTTGTAAAAGTGTGCACTGAACTCCAGGTTGCAGCCTCTAAAATGTCTTTGGTTGGTACTCCTCTGAGGAAGGCTGCTGCTCTGGTCGAATGTGGCCTAATGCCCTTAGGCACTGATTTGCCATGTTGTCAATAGCAGAAATGAATGCAGTGGCCTATCCACTTTGAAATAGTCTGCTTTGAGATAGCCTTTCCTTGTGACCCTGCAGCATATGCCACTAGTAATTGCTCAGTCTTTCTGAAAGCTTTGGTTCTGTCCAAGTAGAAGCGCAGCTGTCTGTGTATGCCCAAAGAATGCAGAAGTCTCTCACCCTTATTCTGTGGGTTTGGGTAAAAGGTAGGCAAATGAATAGTTTGGTTAAGGGCCACACTGGACACTACCTTAGGCATGAATGTTGGGTTTGTCCTCAGAGAAACCCTATCTGGATGGAAAATGATAATAGGTTCCACAGCCATGAGTGCCTGTAGCTCTGAGACTAGTCTTGCAAAGGTTATTGCTAGGAGCAGATCTGTTTTCCATGATAAAAATTTTATATCAGCTGTAGCGGCTGGCTCAAAAGGAGGCAGGGTGAGTTTTTTCCAAGACATAATTGAGGTCCCATGCAGGTATTGGTGATCTCCTTGGAGGCCTTACGTTTTTGGCTCCTCTGAGGTACAGCCTTAATAAAAGGATGAGAAAAAAATAGGTGGCTCTGTATTGTAATGAGCTGAAATGGCAGAGGCATGAATCCTAATTGATGAAAAGGATAGGCCTTTGTCCAGCATCTCAGTTAAATATTGCAAAATCTGAGGAATATTTGGTACAGTCATGTCAATCCCTTGTGCCTGGTTCCAAGCACAGAATCTCTTCCATTTTTCAGCAAAGATTTTCTGGTACTAGGTATCATAGCCTCCAAAATAACATCCATCACCGCTTTAGAGAGAGGTGTGTTTTGAATGACTACATTATCCGCCATGCTGCCAGATTTAAGGTCTTGAGTTGGCTGTGCAGGATCTGATTGTTGTGTTGGGACAGTAAGTGAGGAATTTGAGGTAATGTCCAGGCTGGGTATTGAGACAAGTTCCTTAGGATTGGGTACCAGTGCTGGCGGGGCCAGTCTGGGGCAATCAGTACCATTCTTGGCTTCCCTTGTCTGACTTTTAGGAGTACCTTGGGGAGGAGAGGCAGTGGAGGAAAGCCATATACTGTTAAGTTTTTCCAGCTGAAAGATAGAGAATCCACTTTCCATGCTTGCTTGTGATAAGTCCTTGTGCAGAATCTCTGTAGTTGGCAGTTGTGAGGGGAGGCAAATAGATCTATGTCCGGCCACCCCCAATTCCTTGTTATGCTGAAGACTTGCGGATCCAATTTCCACTCGTGGGGATCCATGAGGTTTCTGCTTAGTTCGTCTGCCAGAGTATTTATCTTTCCTGGCAGGAATTGTGCCTGCAGATGTACTTGGTAAGTCAATGCTGTGTCCCACAAAGTCATGGCTAGTCTGCATAGGGGGTAGGAATGAGTGCCTCCCTGCTTATGTACCACATGACTGTAGTAAGGAGAATAGGGTGACGTACAAGAGTGGAGGAAGATGCACACAGGTGGATTATATCCTATGTAGGAGGGTCAGTCTGAAGGAGATTGGAGACTGTAAAGTGGTGGCAGGGGAAAGTGTAGTTAAGCAGAATAGAATGGTGGTCTGTATGAGGACGTTGGTGATCAAGAGTGTGAAAGCAGTGCCAAGGATTAAATGGTGGAAGTTAAAAAAGGGTGACTGTGAAGTGGAGTTTAGGGAAGAGTTAAGACAGGCACTGGGAGGCAGTGGAGGGTTACTGAATAGCTGGGTAACTACAGCAGAACTAGTAAGGGAGACTGCTAGAAAGGTGCTTGCTGTGACATCTGGACAGAGGAAGGAGGACAAGGAGACCTGGTGGTGGAATTAGGAAGTACAGGAGAGTATACAGAGTAAGAGGCTGGCGAAGAAGTGGGATTGTCAAAGAGATGAAGAAAGTAGACATGAGTATAAGGAGATGAGACGCATGGCAAAGAGAGAGGTGGCGAAAGCTAAGGATAAGGCGTATGGAGAGTTGTATGAGAGACTGGACACTAAAGAGGGAGAAAAGGACCTGTACCGATTGGCAAGACATAGGGACAGAGCAGGGAAAGATGTGCAGCAAGTAAGGGTGATAAAGGATAGTGAGGGAAAGATACTCACAAGAGAGGAGAGTGTGTTGAGTAGATGGAAAGAGTATTTTGAGAAGCTGGTGAATGAAGAGAATGAGAGAGAGAGAAGGTTGGATGATGTGGGGATAGTGAATCAGGAAGTGAAACAGATTAGCAAGGAGGAAGTAAGGACAGCTATGAAGAGGGTGATGAATGGAAAGGCTGTTGGCCCAGATGACATACCAATGGAAGCATGGAGGTGCTTAGGAGAAATGGCAGTGGAATTTTTAACTAGATTGTTTAATGAAATGTTGGAAAGTCAGAGGATGCCTGAGGAGTGGAGAAAAAGTGTTTTGGTACCTATCTTTAAAAATAAGGGTGATGTGCAGAGCTGCAGTAACTACAGAGGGATAAAATTGATCAGTCACAGCTTGAAGTTATGGGAAAGAGTAGTAGAAGCTAGGTTGAGAAGGGAGGTGATGATTAGTGATCAGCAGTATGGTTTCATGCCAGGAAAGAGCACTACAGATGCAATGTTTGCTCAGAGTGTTACTGGAGAAATACAGAGAAGAAGGTCAGAATGAGTTGCATTGTGTCTTTGTAGACTTGGAGAAAGCATATGACAGGGTGCCTAGAGAAGAGTTGTGTTATTGTATGACAAAGTCGGGAGTGGCAGAGAAGTATGTAAGAGTGGTACAGGATATGTATGAGGGTAGTGTGACAGTGGTGAGGACTGCAGTGGGAGTGACAGATCAGTTTAAGGTGGAGGTGGGATTACATCAAGGATCAGCTCTGAGTCCTTTCTTATTTGCAGTAGTGATGGACAGGTTGACAGATGAGATCAGACAGGAGGCCCCGTGGACTATGATGTTTGCAGATGACATTGTGATCTGTAGTGAGAGTAGGAATCAGGTTGAGGAGACTCTGGAGAGGTGGAGATATGCTCTAGAGAGCAGAGGAATGAAGGTCAGCAGGGCTAAGGCAGAATATATGTGTGTAAATGAGAGGGAGGGTAGAGAATGGTGAGGATGCAGGGAGTAGAGTTGGTAAAGGTGGACGAGTTTAAGTACTTGGGATCAACAGTTCAGAGTAATGGTGAATGTGGAAGAGAGGTGAAGAAGAGAGTACAGGCAGGGTGGAATGGGTGGAGAAGAGTGTCAGAAGTGATTTGTGACAGACGGGTACCAGTAAGAGTGAAAGGGAAGGTCTACAAGAGGGCAGTGAGACCAGCTATGTTATATGGGTTGGAGACAGTGGCATTGACAAAAAGGCAGGAGTTGGAGCTGGATGTGGCAGAGTTAAAGATGTTAAGATTTGCACTCGGTGTGACTAGGAAGGATAGGATTAGGAATCAGTATATTAGAGGGTCAGCTCATGTTGGACAGTTTGGAGACAAAGCAAGAGAGACGAGATTGTGTTGGTTTGGACATGTGCTGAGGAGGGATGATGGGTATATTGGGAAAAAGATGCTAAGGATGGAGCTGCCAGGTAAGAGGAAAAGAGGAAGGCCTAAGATAAGGTTTATGGACGTGGTGAGAGAGGACATGCAGGTGGTTGGTGTGACAGAGCAAGATGCAGAGGATAGGAAGAAATGGAAAGAGATGATCCGCTGTGGCGACCCCTAAAGGGAAAAGCCGAAAGATGATGATGATGATGATGACTGTAGTATTGTCCGTCTTTATCAGTAGTTGTCCCGGATGAAGTAGATCCTTGAAGGCTGTCAGGGCATTCTGAACAGCTAGCATCTCTTTTTGGTTGATATGTAGATGCATTTGGCTTGTGGACCATGTGCCCTGAATACATCTTCCTGCCATGTGGGCCCCCCAGGCATAATCTGATGCATCTGTTAATATCTGCCTGGCTGTGGGTAAAGCAAATGGCTGCCCCTTGTTGTGGTGACAGGCCTTTGCCCACCATCGAAACTCCTGCTGAAGGCAGGGAATGAGGGTAATTATTGTTTCCAGGCTGTGGCAATGTTGAGTCCAAACACTTTTTAGATATCATTGAAGTTTCCTCATATGCAGTCTTGCATATGGAATTAGCAGAATGCAGGATGCCATGAAGCCCAAAGCCTGCAGAATTTTTCTTGCAGATAACTGGGTCTTTGTTGCCAACATTTTGAAATAAATATTCAGTTGTCTTTGTCTGGCGTGAGATAAGCCATCTGGGCAGTTGTATTTAAGTTTGCACCCAGGAATTTTATCTCTTGAGAGGGTACTAGTTTTGATTTCTTTTCATTTACTGTGTACCCTAGGCATGTTAGTAATCTTTTTACAAACGCCAGATGATGTCGTAGAATGTCCTTGTTCTCTGCTTGAATAAGGCAGTCTTTCAAGTAAGGATATATTTGTATTCCTCTTTGTCTGCAAAATGCAATTACTGGAGCCAGGCATTTTGTGAAGACCCTGGGTGCAGTAGATAAGCCAAAGGGCAGTGCAGAGAATTGGTAGTGCATTGAGCCAGCTATGAATCCGAGGTATCTTCTGCATGACTGTGACTGGGACATGCAGGTATGCCTCTTTTAGGTCTAAAGTCACAAGCCAAGCCTTCTTGCCCAGCATGGGCAGAAGCTGCTGCAGAGTCAACATTTTGAATCTTGGAATATCCATATGCGTGTTTAGAATAGATAGGTCCAGTATTGGTCTCCAGGCTTTGTCCTTTCTGGGCACCAAGAACAGTCTTGAGTAAAATCCTTGTCCCTGCTCTTGCTGTGGTACTTACTGAATGGCCCTCATGTCCATGAGGGATGACACTTGCTTTTGTGCCTCTGCCCATTGATTTTTCGGCAGATCTGGCAAACCATTTGCCCTTGGCAGGGTGTGAAAGTGAAACCTGTAGCCTTGTGACACTATATCCAAGACCCATTTGTCCTGGGTTATTACGTGCCAATTTTGAGAAAAAAGTGCTAGTTTTCCCCCTAAAGGTGCTGCCAGAAGATAAGTGCTTGGTGCAGGCAGGGGGAAGTCATTGGGGCTGTTCCCTGTATGGTTGTGATTTGTCTTCTCCGCTTTTGGAGGTAGAAGTACCCCATTGTTTAGACCTGTATGAGCCTTGGGGCTGGGATCTGCCTCTAGGGCGTCTGTATCTGCCTCTTTGTGGCCTGTCTGACACTGGAAAGGACCAATTCTTTGTAGGCCAGTGCCTGCTAAATCTTGGGAGGCTGTACCTGTAAGAAATCCTTGACTGTTTGCATAGATTTAGCTTTGTCCTCCATTTTCTTCAACACCTCTTCTGCTTTAACACCAAACAAGGTATCATGCTGTAATGGAGCATCTAATAATTTTGCTTTAACATGATCAGGCAGATTCTGTTCCTTTAACCAAGCATGCCTCCTAATGACAGAACCCGTAAAAGCAGCCCTGCCGGAGGCCTCCAGAGAATCAAAACCACATTGCAAAGTATGCTTTCCCACTTGTTCAGCTGCATGCAATAAATCCTGCATTTCTTTATTTTCTGCACATTCAGAATTGATCAACATTTTCTGTTTAAGCAGTGACATAATATACTGCTGATATTTAAGCATATGAAACTGACAATTTAAAGCCCTTATAGCCAAGGTAGCAGAAGTGTAAATCTTTTTTCCTTCATCTGTCCAGTGCCCTAGAATCCGTCAGAGGGGGTAGGATTTTTTGCAGTGGAAGCCTTGACCCCTTTGGGACCCTGAGAGATAGCTTTTGGGTCAGCAGCAGTGTTCTTAAAAAGAAATTTATGTGGATCAGGAACCCTGTAGTATCTGTCTGGCTTAACAGGAGCTGGAGGCAGAGAGTCAGGAGTCAGACGGGACTCTGAAAATACATCATCTACAATGTCTAACACAGGTGGAATAGCAAAGGGCCTGTGCTGAGGTAGTAAAAGGAAGTCTCTGAGCCTTTTCTTAGATTCTGAATAATCTTGGCTCTCCCAGTGGAAATGCTCCCTCATGGTATGCAGAGTTTCCCCAAAAGAATAATCCTCAGGAGAAGAGGCTGAAGGGATAGATTCTTCAGCATCAGAATCCTCATAGGGAGGAAGAGAGTATTCCTGATCAGAAGAGTTATCAGAAGAAATGGAAACCTGATCTGAAGATTCATATTCTGTCTCTTGCCTAGGCCTCTTATCAGGAGGGGGATGGGAACCCCTGATCAAAGTAATTAGGTCTTCGGCCATTTTGAGCATCTGTTTTTTAGGCATGGAGGCCTGTCCATGGGGCTGTTGTACTTGTTTCTTTGTCTTGAGAGGTGCTTTAGTCCTTGCCTTTGAAGCTGAAGTCGTTTCAACATACAACTGTGTAGGCCTGAAAACACCCTCAGAAGCCGATGCCTGCTCAGCGGCTCCGGATCCATCTGACGGAATAGTTTCCGAGGTTCTAATACCTTGAGTTTCCAGCGGCCGAGTCGGCTCCACATGGAAGTCGGAGGCGGCCTGTGGCTCTAAAGTAGCGAGCATCAGGGGCTGCGAAGGTGCCTCACTGAGAACCGGTGTGTGGCTTAGAAGAAGCCTCGTTGTCAGTTTTGGACCTCGGATGCCTGTTCTTTTCTTTGCGATTCTTTTGAATTGCGGTACTCGGATGGCTATCCGACATCGTGTAATTAAATCTTCTGCCAAAATAGTGAAATGTGAAATGCAAAATCGTACCGACACATAATAGTGCGTTGGTTAAATCTAGCAGAAAACCGACAATTAGCAACATCGTGATCAGGGCCTAGGCAAGGAATACAGTAAGAATGGAAGTCCTTATGAGGTATTTGCTTCCCACAAGAAATACAATTATTAACTTTTTCTGACATCGGTCTGGAGCAAAAAAAAGTTTCCCCAATGGGGTACTTGGCTTTTAATGAAGACTTCGGATCTGAAATTCGAACACGAAAATCTCAGGAGTCGGCAGACCAGCACTTGCGAACTGCTTTTGCTTCGCGCACCGCACGGCAAGAAAGACTGAAGAAAATGGCGTTGGCTGCATCTTTTATATCCCTGGCGCACTGACGTCAGGGAGGAGACTACAGCAACAGACGCCGGACCTAGACTTTGGAATTCAGGCCAACTGTGGGTAGCCTGCCAGCAGGATAACCAGATTGTAATGACTGCAACAGTAAAACACGATGAACATCCTGGGGTTTTTGCTGTGTCTGGGTTTGACTTGAGAAGACCTGGAAGGTACTGGAAAGGACCAATTCTTAGTAGGCCAGTGCCTACTAATATAGGAGGTTGCATTTGTAAAAAAAATCTTTTAACAGTTTGCATAGATTTAGCTTCATCTTCCATCTTTTTAAGAACTTCTTCAGCCTTGTTTTGTTGCCAAACAGGCGGTCCTGATGTAAAGGAGCATCCAACAATTTAACTTTAACATGATCTGGCAAAGCTTGCTACTTAAGCCAAGCATGCCTTCTAAATACAGACCCAATAACAGCAGCCCTGCAAGAGGCCTCTAAAGAATCAAAACCACATTGCAAAGTAGGTTTTCCAACTTGTTCAGCAGAATGCATTAAGTTCTGTAAATCTTTATTTTCCAGTCAGGAATCAACATCATTTTCTCTTTAAGCAGTCCAATGACATGTTGCTGATATTTCAACATATGAAATTGGCAGTTTAAAGCTCTGATTGCCAAAGTTGCTGAAGTAAAAAACTTTTTTACCCCATCTATCCAGGCCAGCACCCTGGAGTCTCTATCAGAAGGGGTAGGATTTTTAGCAGTAGAAGCCTTAATGCCCTTGGGCCCCTGAGAAATAGTCTCTGGATCTGCATCTGCAGTAGGATTTTTGAAAAGGAACTTGTGGGACTCAGGAACCCTGTAGTATCTGTCAGGTTTACTAGGAGCAGGAGGCAGGAAATCAGGGGGCCAAACTGGATTCAGAGAAAACATCATCAACAATGTCTAGCACAGGAGGAATAGCCAAAGGCCTATGCTGAGGTAGAAGGAAATCCCTAAGCCTCTTTTTTGAATCAGAAAATTCATCAGAAGAAACAGTATCCTGATCAGAAGATTCATACTCAAGCTCAGCCCTGGGCCTCTTGGGGGGGGGTTGCCTACCCCTGATTAGAGTTATTAGATCTTCAGCCATTTTTATCATTTGTTTTTTAGGCATAGGGGCCTGAGCATGTGGCCTAGGTGTCGTTTTTTTATACCTGGATCGAGATTTAGGCCTTAGTATTGAAAGAGGTGTCAATTTAATATGCAAGTCCGTAGGCCTGAATACACTCTCAGAAGCCGGGGCCTGCACAGCGGCTCTGGACCCATCCAAGGTAGAGACATCCGTGGGTTCCATAGTTGAAGTATCTCGCGGCATACTCCAAATGGGTCTTAGAGGCCTGCGAATCAGAAGTAGCGGGTATCAGGGGCTGCGAAAGTGCCAGAGTACTGGCGAACTGGCGACTGGCTTAGAAGCATCATCGGCAGTTTTGGACCTTGGCGGCCTGTCTCAGTCTTTATCTTTGCATTTTTTGGAGTCCTGGTAGTCGGATGGCTAACAGACAACATTTTTGGATAATTAAACAGAGAACCAAAATATTTAGAGGCAAAAATATATCGACAACGGATAGTGCGCTGATTAAATAAAGCACAAAACCGACAGCAAGGTATGTCGTGGACAGGGCCTAGGCAAGGAATACAGTATGAATGAAAATCTTTATGAGGTATTTGCTTTCCACAAGTAATACATTAACTTTTACTGACATCAGTAAGGAGCAAGAAAAAGTTTCCCCAACGGGGTACTTAGCTTTAAGTTGAAGACTTCGGTTCTGAAACTCAAACGAAAATTTCAGGAGTCGGCCGACCGGCACTTGCGAACTGCTTCTGCTTCGGGCACCGCACGGCAAGAAAGACTGATGTAATGGTGTCGGCTGCATGTTTTATACCCGACATCATGGAAGAAGGGACAGCAACCGACGGAGAACCCAAGACTGTTAATCAGGCTGACTGATGGCAACCTGCAAGCAGATTACCTTAATGTAACGACTGCAACAGTGAAACACGAAGAACATCCTGCTGCCACAAAAAGCAGGTATTTCCTATGACCGTCTCCTACAGGGATATGGAGGTAGGTCACTTTCAGATCTAGGGTAACCATGTAGGCATCTTGCAAGATCATGGGGGAATACGTTTTGCAATGTCAGTATTCTGAATTTTGGGACATAAAGGAACCTTGTTAGCCTTGACAGGTCCAAAATAAGTCTCTAGATGCCTGCTTTACTTGGGATTAAAAAAAATTCCTTAACATAAGCCTTTTCCCCCTAACCTGAAGAAAACCCTGACTGGATCCATGTTGTAGCAGGTCTAGAAGGATTGGAGTTAAAAACTCTTTTTTGGGGGTGGGGTGGCGGAGGTTGCATGGCTGGAAGGGAGTAATTCTCCTGAACTGGAGTAACCCTTTCTTTGATGCAGAGTACCCACTGGTCTTTGGTGATTAGCTTCCATTGATGTATAAATGAGGCGAGTCCGATTGCCAGAAGGTTAGAGGAGGGGGGTGGGTAGAGGAGGGTGCAGATGCTGACCATAGTCACAGTTCTATATGATGGGTGGGCACTTTGAAGCTTAATGGTTTCTGGGTTTGTTCTGGCTGCCACCCCTTAGACTGCTTGGATCTCAGCATGGGGAGGCCTCCCCTTGTCCTGTTTAGGGGGAAAGGTCATGGTTTGGAAAAGTATTTCTAATCATACCTAGATGTAGGGGAAAGGTAAAATTCCTTCACTGTCCATTTTCCTTTCCTTTTTTTTTGTCATTTTCTCCAATACCTTTTCAGCTAGTGGTCCTAAAAAAACTTACAAATGATTATGCCTGTGGCGGCTGCTCTGCATGATGCACTAAATGCAAGAATGTCTGGAGATGTGCAAGGCTTTCCTAGCAATCTCCTGAATTGCCTTAGTCAAGGTTTTGTCAGAAATGGCCTTATATGGACTGTAGATACATGTAGACATGTGGAATTGGCAATTAAATGCCCTCATACATAGGGTAGCCGAGGTACAAGTTATTTTTTGCCAGATCTAATAGTCTATTTTTCTTATCATTAGGCTAAGGGCATCTAGTTGCACCCTTTGGCACCCCTTTAGTGGATTCTGTGGAAACTACTAAAGAGTGAGCTTTAGGGTTCTTATACAGGTGCTCAGGAAAGTCGAGCAATTTTTAAAAATGATCAAGCTTCCTAAGAGCAGGTGGTTGTGAGTGTGCAAAGAAATGTCTTCAAAGACTTCAAGCACTACATGCACTGCAGGTATAGCCAGTGGTCTGGGGGATGGTAAACTCAGGAGTTCCCTATAATCCGTTTGAGCATGCATTAACTGTTTGCTTTCCAAATTAAAAGCCTCCATAATTTTATGAGGGGTATCCCTAAAGGAGAGATCCTCTGGGGAGGAAGCAGAAGAGAGGGCATTATCCGAAACTTGGTGAGGAAAGAGTTGGGGTGGAAGGTGTTCAGTGTAGGACAACAACTTCTCAGTCTTTAGAGTCTTCCTGAGGAATCAGATTCTTCTTGGAAAGCTGCATCCCTATGCCTTTTGAAAGGGGAGGCTTCAGAGATAGTGGTCCGAGTATGGCTGGGTTCCCTGGATTTCGTGAAGGCCAAGACGACTCAGGCTACTTTCAAGAGGTCCTTGGCTTTGAAATGAACTGGAGTAGGAGATAGTGGTAGGCTGACTGTTCTTTTAGGTTTAGATATCTGTTTAGTCAAAATAACTTGAGGGTGTGATTGTCTGACCACGACCTTGGGCTGAGGTTGTAAGGCTGAAGGGGGTCTATATTACGTGATCGAATTGCTTGGGTGATCGAACACCTAATATCGACCACATAATATCGAACTACAAAACAGTGAACACCTCTGGGAACAGATACCTTCAGCCACAAAAAAAAAAAAACTTTACAGCCAACTCAGTGAGAGGCTGTGCCCCCCACACCCCCCTAAAGTACAGTTGTGTACACTTACCATAGATAGACTGTTGCAGTCATCACACTTGGGTTATCTGCCTGCAAGTAGCCCTCAGTCGGCCCGAATACCAGAGTCTTGGGATTTCTGCATCAAATGCTGTCGCCTCTTCCATGACGTCAGGGGTATAAAACATGCAGCCGACGCCATTACATCAGTTTTTCTTGCCCCAGATGTCAGGAGCCCCCAAAATAGGAAGCAAATGCATGATGTGGAAAAAATAAAAAGTAAATACCATTGCCATACGATATGGCCAAAAAGAGGATAGGTAGAAAGTATAGAAAAGTCAGGGGGCTGGAGGGAGGGTAACCAGGACTGCAACAGTGAATACACTCCAACATCTACATTTATGGTAAATGTACACAACTGTACTGTGTTCTTTGTGTTGCACTGTTGCAATCATCACACTTGGGTTGATTCCCAAAGTTGAGGAAGGGTGGAGGCAGTCAAGAAGTATTAGGGCTGGCTAGCAGGCCTTGTAAGACTGCTGTGGCAAATCCAGCTCTGGATTTAGAGATGGCAGGGAAGTGGTAATGCTTGGTGAAGGTGTGTACAGAACTCCAGGTTGCAGCTTCCAGGATGTCCTAGGTAGGGACTCCCCTAAGAAATGCTGTAGAGGTTGAGGTAGCCCTAGTGGAATGAGTTCTGATCCCCTGTGGGGTAGGTTTTTCCATGGTGTTTGTAGCAGAAATGGATGCAGTGTGCTTTCCATTTAGAAATGGTTTGCTTTGAAATGGCCTTGCCCTCTGCCCCTGTAGCAAAGCGGACTAGCAGCTGGTCAGATTTTCTGAAAGGTTTAGTCCCGCCAAGGTAGAACCTGAGCTGTCTGTGCATGTCCAAGGAGTGCAGGATCCTTTCCCCTTTATTCTGAGAATTAGGGAAAAAGGTTGCCCTTGGGCATAAATGATGAGTTAGTCCTGAGGGAAACCCTGTCACCATGGAAAATAATGAAGGGTTCCACAGCCATTAGTGCCTGTAACTCAGACACTTTTCTTGCTGAAGTAATTGCTAGAAGTAAGGCGGTTTTCCAAGAGGGGAATTTTAACTCTGCTGCAGCAGCAGGCTCAAAAGGGGGAAGTGTGAGCTTCTCTAGTACAAAGAGAAGGTCCCAGGCAGGAATGGGAGCTCTCCTCGGGGGGGCCTTAAATTGTCAGCTCCTCTCAGGAACCGTTTGATGAGAGGGTGAGAAAAGAGAGGTGGCTCAGTATTGTAATGATCTCAGATGGCAGAGGCATGAATCTTAATTGATAAGAAGGATAGGCCTTTGTGGAGCAACTCTGCTAGGTAATCTAGGATTTGAGGTAAGGTGGGCATGGCTGTATCCTTTCCTTGAGACTGGCTCTGAGAACATCTTTTCCACTTTTCTGAATAGGATTTCCTAGTACTAGGCCTTCTGGCCTCAAGGATGACGTTCGGCACCTGTTTGCTGAGGGTTGCTAGTGGTGTATTCAGGGGATAAGCAAGGCTGCAAGGTTCAAAGTTTGCAGCTGTGGATGCAAAATCTGGCCCTTCTGCTGGGACAGCAGGGAGGGAGTCTGATGTAGGTGGCACTGCTGTCAGACTGCGCAGGAGTGGGTATCAGTGCTGGCATGACCAGTCTGGGGCAATAAGGATTATCCTTTGTCTGTCTTGTCTGATCTTGAGTAGTACTTTTGAAAGGAGGGGCAGAGGGAGGAAGGCATAAATAGGTTTTCCCATGTAAAGGATATGGCATTCACTTTCCACGCTTGGCTGTGAGGATTTCTGGTGAAAAATTTGCTCAACTGGTGGTTTTGGGGGAGGCAAAGAGGTCCACCTCTGGTGTCCCCCACCTGTGGATTAGACGTTTGAATGAGTTGGGTTGTTTCCACTTGTGGGTCCAGTAGATTTCTGCTCAAGTCATCTGCCAGTGAATTTTGTTTACCTGGCAGGAATTGGGCTTGCAGGTGCACTTAGTTGCTCAAGGCTGTGTTCCACAGGGCCATGGCTAACCTGTAGAGTGGGTAGGAAGGAGTTCCCCCCTGCCCCTGCTTGTTTATGTACCACATAACTGTGGTGGTGTCGGTCTTCATCAGGAGTTGTCCTGGAAGGATAAAGGTATTTGAAGGCTGTCAGAGCATTCTGTACAGCTAACATTGCTTTTTGACTGATATGCAGGGGAATTTGTCCTGGGCTCCATTTGCCTGCCATGTGAGCCCCCATGCATAGTCTGATGCGTTTGTTGTCAGGGTTTGGGCGGCAAGGGGTTGAGTGAAAGGAAGTCCCTTGTTGTTGTTGCATGCCTCTGTCCAGCAAAGGAACTCTGCCCTTAGACAAGGAATGATAGGAATCAGTGTTTCCAGGTCCCGATTATGTTGACACCAGAGACTTTTAAGTACCACTGAAGTTTCCTCATATGCAATCTTGCATATGGAATTAGTAGAATGCATGA
The DNA here is from genome assembly GCF_019279795.1 of Protopterus annectens. NCBI lineage: Eukaryota > Metazoa > Chordata > Ceratodontiformes > Protopteridae > Protopterus > Protopterus annectens. The sequence continues at coordinate 195,521,303 of NC_056734.1, forward strand.
GGCCATGAACCCCAGGGCTTACAGTTTTTTTTCTCTTGTAGATAGCTGGGTTTTGGTGGCCACTAGTTTGTCAAATAAACCTGTTTTTCCTGGTGTGAGGAATGCCATCTGGGAAGTTGTGTTCAAGCTTGCTCCCAGGAATACAATCTTTTGGCTGGGCACACCAGTTGTAATTTCTTTTCGTTGATGGTGTACCCCAGAGAAGTTAGAAGTCTCTTTACAAATGCCAGGTGCTGAAGTAGCAATTCCCGACTGTCCACCTGAATCAGGCAATCGTCCAAGTAAGGGTAAAGTTGAATATTTCTCTGCCTGCAGTATGCAATGGCTGGAACCAGGCACTTTGTGAATACGCTGGGCAAAGTAGATAAGCCAAAGGGAAGTGGAGAACGGATAGTGCATAGAGCCTGCCCTGAAACGTAGATATTTCCTGCAAGATTCACTTATGGGGATGTGCAGATAAGCTTCTTTTAAGTCTATGGTGACTAGCCAGGCATACTTGGCTGGCATAAGAAGAAGCTGTTGCAGTGTAAACATTTTGAATTTTGGGACCACCAGAAAGGTGTTGAGAATTGACACATCCAGAATAGGGCACCAAGAGATCTCTTTTCTGGGCACCGTATGCACGATGAACATCAGTCTGGAGTAGAAAACTTGTCCCCTTTGCTCTATTGGAACAGGTTGAATAGCCCTGATACTGAGAAGAGAAAGCACTTGCTTTTGAGCCTCTGCCCACTGGTTTTGAGGAAGGCATGGCAACCTGCTTGGGGTTGGCAGTGAGTGGAAGAAGAATCTATATCCCTGGGATACAATGTTTAGGACCCATCGGTCCTGGGTAATGGACATCCAGTTTTTGGCATGCAGGGCGGGTTTTCCTCCTAGGGGAGCAAGTACTTGGGCATGGCTGGGAAGGATGATAGACAAGTCATTGTGAACTTTTTCTACAAGGGGGTTACTTACCACTCCCTGTTTTTGAGGTGGGAGCACTCCATTGTTTAGATCTCTGCATACCCTGAGACTGTCATCTTGGTGGTCTGTTGCCCCTGGGTTTGGACTGAGAAGGCCTGGGATGGACTGGAAAGGACCAGTTCTTAGAAGGCCAATGCCTATTGAATCTAGGTGGCTGCACCTGTAAGAAATCTTTAACAGTTTGCATAGATTTAGCTTTTTTCTCCATTTTTTTTAACAACAACTTCTGCTTTTGTGCCAAACGAACGTTCCTGGTTTAATTGAGCATCTAGTAATTTTGCTTTGACATGGTCTGGCAAGATTTGTTCCTTCAGCCAAGCATGCCTTCTCAGTACAGACCCAGTGACAACAGCCCTTCAAGATGCTTCTAAGGCATCAAAACCATACTGCAAAGTATGTTTACTAACTTGGTTTGCAGAATGCATTAACTCTTGTAAATCTTTATTTTCTGTACAATCTGGAAGCAATAACATTTTTTGTTTAATTAGTTCCATAATATGCTGCTGGTACTTCAACATGTAAAACTGGCAATTCAAAGCCCCGATGGCAAGAGTTGCAGAGGTAAATACCTTCTTACCCCATCTGTCTAAAGCTCTAGAATCCCTGTCCTAAGGGGTAGGGTTTTTGGCTGTAGTAGCCTTAATGCCTTTAGGTCCATGGGAAATGGTCTCTGGATCCACAGTGGGATTCTTAAACAGAAATTTGTGAGAGTCAGGTACTCTGTAGTAGTACCGGTCAGGCTTTCTATGACCTGGTGAAATATCAGGAGTAAGACTGGATTCCATGAAGACATCATCTACAATATCCAAGACAGTGGTTATAGCTAGAGGCCTGTGCTTTGGCAAGTCTAAAAATTCTCAGAGTCTCTTTTTGGACTGAGGGTAGTCCTGGCATTCCCAGCAGAAATGCACTCTTAAGGTATGCAAGGTTTCACCAAAAGAAAAGTCCTCTGGTGGGGAGGCAGAGAGAATGGAATCCTCTGCATCTGAATCCTCAAAAGTAGATAAGGGTATGTCCTGGTAATCAGAGGGATCAGAGTCATCGGACTCTTGGTCTGTAGAAAAATTATTTTTTTTTTTTTTTTTTTTTTTTATATATAGAGGGGGAAGGCTGGCTTCCCCTAATTAAAGTTATAAGGTCTTCAGTCATTCTAAGCATTAGTTTCTGTGGCATGGGAGCTTGAGCATGTGGTTTGGTTGTCAGTTTTCTAGGCATAGTGCGAACTCTGGGCCTGAAAAACTCAGTAGTTTTAGTCAAAAACGAAGTTGTCGGTTTAATACGAACATCGGAAATGCGGAATACACCCTCAGAAGCCAGTGCCTGAACAGCAGCTCCGGACCCATCCAAGGTAGAGACATCCGCAGGTTCCATAGTCGAAAAAGCATCTTGCTGTATACCAGACTCCGAATGGGTCTCAGCAGAGGCCTGCGAATCTGCAGAAGCAGGTATCAGGGGCTGCGAAGGCACCTCACTGAGTACCGGCAGACTGGCGACTAGCTTAACAGAAGCGTTGCCGGCAGTTTTGGACCTATGCGGTCTGTCTCCGTCTTCATCCTTAAGTTTTTTCGGAAGATCGGTAGTTGGGTGGCTTATCAAAGCCATTTCAGAATACGGAGAACGAGAGCAAAAGAATTTAGTGACAAAAATAGCCCGATGACAAATAGTTTGGGCGTTAAACAAGGCACAAAACCAATAGCAAGGAACGTTGTGGTCTGGGCTTAAACAGGTGACGCAGTAAGAATGAAAATCTCTGTGAGGTATTTGCTTTCCACAGGCAAGACAATCGTCTTTTTCTGACATCAGTTAGAGCAAGAAAAAAGGATCCCCACTGGGGTACTTAGCTTTAGAAGACTTCAGGTTTGAAATTCGAAAAATGAAAATTTCAGGTAGCGGCCGACTAGCACTGCCAAACTGCTTCTGCTTCAGGCTCCCACGTGGCAAGAAAAGCTGATGTAATGGTGTTGGCTGCATGTTTTATATCCCTGATGACCTGACATCATGGAAGAGGCGACAGCATCAGACGCAGAAATCCCAAGACTCTGGTACTTGGGCTGACTGAGGGCTACCTGCAGGCAGATAACCCAAGTGTGATGACTGCAACAGTGAAACACGAAGAAAGTACAGTTGTGTACACTTACCATAAATGTAGATGTTCGAGTGTATTCACTGTTGTAGTCATTTCATTTGGGTAATCTGCTGGCAGGTTGCCCTCAGTCAATCTGATTAACAAAGTCTTTGGTCCTGTGTCAGTTGCTGTCCCTTCTTCCATGACGTCAGGGTATAAAACATGCAGCCGACGCCTTTCCATCAGTTTTTCTTGCCCCAGATGGGGAGCAAAAAAAAATATATATATATATATATATATATATATATATATATATATATATATATATATATATATAAATAAATTTAAAACACAAAAAAAATATACCTCCAAACAAAAGCAAATACACCAAAAAGGCTTTTAAGCATAGTAAAAGAAAGGAGAGGTATAGTAAGAGAAAAACAGGGGGCTGGAGGGTGGGTAACTAGGACCCGCAACAGTGAATACCCTCGAACATCTACATTTATGGTAAGTGTACACAACTGTACTATGTTCTTCATGTTTCACTGTTGCGGTCATTACATTTGGGAAGAATCACAAAGCTATGGTTGGGAGGATGGATTTATGCAGCATTAGGAGCAGCTATAAGGCCCTGCAGGACAGCAGTGGCAAAGCCAGCTCTGGATTTAGAGAAGAGAGGTGAATGGTAATGTTTGGTGAACGTATGAACTGAGCTCCAGGTAGCAGCTTCTAGAATGTCTCTGGTAGGAACCCCTCTGAGAAAGGCTGCAGAAGTAGATGCAGCCCTGGTGGAATGAGATCTGATCCCCTTACGGATAGGTTTACCATGGTGCATATAGCAGAAATGAATACAATGGCTTATCCATTTGGAAATAGTCTGCTTTGAAATAGCCTTTCCCTCTGCCTCTGCAGCAAATACCACCAATAGTTGTTCAGATTTTCTTAGAGATTTTGTCCTGTTTAAGTAGAATCTAAGTTGTCTGTGTACATCCAAGGAATGCAGAATCCACTCACCTTTGTTCTGTGGATTGGGAAAGAAAGTTGGCAGATGAACTGTCTGATTAAGAGTCACACTGGATGCCACCTTAGGCATGAAAGATGGATTGGTCCCGAGAACCACCCTGTCCGGATGAAAAATAATGAAAGGCTCCACTGCCATAAGAGCCTGTAATTCTGAAATCCTTCTAGCTGAAGTGACTGCTAAAAGGAAAGCTGTTTTCCAGGAGAGAAATTTTAGGTCTGCAGTAGCAGCTGGCTCAAAAGAAGGGAGAGTGAGTTTTTACAAAACAAAATTGAGGTCCCATGCAGCAGTGGGTGCTCTCCTGGGAGGTCTTAAATTTTTGGCCCCTCTGAGATACTGCTTTAGCACAGGATGAGAGAAGAGGGGAGGTTCAGTGTTGTAATGAGCTGAAATGGCAGAAGCATGGATTTTTATAGAAGAAAAAGATAGGCCCTTGTGAAGCATCCCAGTTAAGTATTGCAGAATCTGAGGAATATTGGGCATTGCTGTGCTTATTCCTTGTGATTGGTTCCAGGTACAGAATCTTTTCCATTTGTTAATATAAGATTTTCTAGTACTAGGCCTTCTAGCCTCCAAAATGACATCCACCACAGGTTTGCTGAGGGATGCAAAGGGTGAAATTAGTTGATTAGCCACGCTGCAAGATTCAAAGTTTGGAGCAGAGTGTGCAGAATTTGGTAGTTCTGCTGAGACGGTAGGTAAGGTGTCTGAGGCAGGTGCCATGGAGGAAGGTGTGACACATTGCGAAGGAGTGGGTACCAGTGTTGGCGAAGCCAGTCTGGAGCAATCAGAATCATTTTTGGTTTGTCCTATTTGACTTTTAGTAGAACTTTGGAGAGCAGAGGCAGAGGGGGAAAAGCATAGACTGATGGGTTTTTCCAGCTGAATGACAGAGCATCCACTTACCAAGCTTTTCTTGTGCAGAATTTGTCCAACTGATAGTTCTGGGGTGAGGCAAAAAGATCTATGTCTGGGCTCCCCGTTTGTGTGTCAACATGTTGAAAACTTGTGGTTCCAGTTTCCATTCGTGTGGGTCCATAAGACTTCTGCTTAATTTGTCTGCCAGAGTATTTAGCTTTCCTGGCAGGAATTGAGCTTGTAGTTGTATTTGATAGGTCAAGGCCGTGTTCCACCATGCCATGGCTAGTCTACAAAGGGGGTAGGAATGTGTACCCCCTGCTGGTTTATGTACCACATAACTGTGGTGTTGTCTGTCTATAATTAGTTTTCCTGGATGAAGGTAGCCCTTGAAGGCTATCAGTGCATTCTGCACAGCTAGCATCTCTTTCTGATTGATATGTAGGTACATTTGATTTGGGCTCATTTGCCCTGAATGCACTTTCCTGCCAGATGAGTCCCCCAAGCATAGTCTGATGCTTCTGTAATTAGGGTTTGGGTGGCAGGGGGTGGAGTAAATGGCAGCCCCTTGTTTTGGTGGCAGGCCTCTGCCCACCATAGGAACTCTAGTTGTAGGCAAGGTATAATAGGAATCATTGTTTCCAGGCTGTGACAATGTTGACTCCATAAACTTAAGTACCACTGAAGTTTCCTCATATGCAGTCTTGCATATGGAATTAGAAGAATGCAGGAGGCCATAAACCCCAAGGCTTGCAGAATTTGTCTTGCAGATAGCAGGGTTTTTGTGGCCACCTGTTTGAAGTAAGTCACCAATTGAATTTGCTTTTCTGGCGTAAGGTAAGTCATCTGGGTAGTTGTATCCAAGCTTGCACCCAGGAATATAATTTTTTGAGAGGGTACCAGTTGTGATTTCTTTTCATTTACGGCGTACCCTAGACAAGTTAGAACCCTTTTTACAAATGCCAGATGCTTTCGAAGAATGTCCTTGTTTTCTGCCTGAATTTAGACAATCGTCCAGGAATGGATATATTTGAATATTTCTTTGCCTGCAAAATGCAATTACTGGTGCCAGGCACTTTTTGAAGACCCTGGGCGCAGTAGATAAGCCAAAGGGCAGTGCAGAGAACTGGTAATGCAAGTAGCCTGCTTTGAAGCGGAGGTATCTTCTGCAAGATTCCCTGACTGGGATATGCAGGTAAGCCTCTTAAGTCTAGAGTTACCAACCAGCCATCTTTGCCTAGCATAGGTAGTAACTGTTGAAGAGTCAGCATCTTGAATTTTGGAATGTCCAGGAATGTGTTTAGAGTGGATAAGTCCAGAATTGGACGACATGTCTTTTCTGGGTACCAGGAAAAATCTTGAAAAGAAACCTTGTCCCTTTTCCTCTTCTGGTACTGGTTGAATAACCCCCATGTTCATGAGGGTCAGAACTTGTTTCTGGGCCTCTGCCCACTGATTTGGGGGCAGATTTGGTCATCCGTTTGGGACTGGCAATGTGTGGAAATGAAATCTGTATCCCTGGGATACTATATTTAAAACCCATTTGTCCTGGGTAATAAGTTGTCAGTTTCATGCATGAAGTGCCAGTTTTCACCCCAAAGGGGCGGCTAAAAGGTAAGTGCTTGGTGATTGTAGAGGGAAGTCATTGAGACTGTTTACCATAGGGAGGTGCCTTGTTGTTTTCAGATTTGGAGGTGTAGGTACCCCATTGTTTTGTTCTAAAAGTTCCTTGTGACTAAAACCTGGAGCCTTTGGAATGTCTTGATTTGACTTGAGCGTCTCTAGAGGGGACTGGAAAGGACCATGCCTACTAAATCTTGGAGGTTGCACTTGTAAGAAATTTTTCACAGTTTGTGTAGATTTAGCTTCATCTTCCATCTTTAAGACTTCTTCAGGCTTATTACCAAAGAGACAGTCCTGTTGTAAAGGAGCATCCAACAATTTTGCTTTAACATGGTCAGGCAAAGTTTGCTCTTTGAGCCAAGCATGCCTTCTTAGCACAGATCTAGTTATAGCAGCCCTGCAAGAGGCCTCCAAGAAATCAAAACCACATGGCAAAGTATGTTTTCCAACTTGTTCAGCTGAATGTAATAAATCCTGCAAATCCTTATTTTCCACACAAAGATTAACATCATTTTCTGTTTAAGTAGTCCCTGATAGCCAAGGTTGCAGATGTGTAAACCTTCTTAGCCCATCTATCCATTGCCCTGGAATCTCTATCAGAAGGGGTAGGACTTTTAGCAGTAGAGGCCTTAATGCCCTTGGGACCCTGAGAAATGGTTTCAGGATCAGCAATAGGATTTTTGAAAAGGAATGTGTGGGAGTCGGGAACCCTGTAATATCTGTCTGGCTTACAAGGAGCCGGAGGCAGAGAATCAGGAGTCGTACTAGATTCTGAAAAAACATCATCAACAATGTCTAGAACAGGAGGTATAGCCAAAGGCCTATGCTGAGGAAGAAGAAGAAAATCTCCAAGTCTCTTTTTAGATTCAAAGAAATCCTGACTTCTCCCAGTGGAAATGTTCCCTTAAGGTATGTAAAGTTTCCCCAAAAGAAAAATCCCCAGGGGGAGAAGCAGAAGGAATGGAGTCTTCTGCGTCAGAGTCCTCATAAGTAGGAATAGACAAATCCTGTTCATTACAAGAGTCAGAAGAAATATAATCCTGTTCAGAAGATTCATAATCAATGTCTTAACTAGGCCTCTTAGAAGGAGGGGCTTGGCTACCCCTGATCAGAGTAATTAAATCTTCAGCCATTTGGTCATTTGTTTTTTAGGCATAGGGGCCTGCATATGTGGCCCAAGCATCGATTTTTTAGACATAGATTTAGATTTTGGCCTTAGTTCTGAAGATGGCATCGGTCTAATATGCAAATCTGTAGGCCTGAAAACACCCTCAGAAGCCGGTGCCTGCACAGCGACTCAGGACCCATCTATGGTAGAGACATCCGCGGGTTCCATAATTGAAGCATCTCATGGCATACCGGACTCCAAATGGGTCTCAATAGAGGCCTGCGAATCAGAAGTCGCGGGTATCAGGGGCTGCAAAAGCGCCTCACTGAGTACAGGCGAACTGGCGACTGGCTTAGTAGAAGCGTCGTGGTCAGTTTTGGACCTAGACAGTCTCTTTTTCTTTGCGTTTTTTAGGTATTCCAGTACTCGGATTGCTAACAGATGACATTTCTGGATAATTAAATCTTGAGCCAAAATATTTAGAAGCAAAAATATACCAATGTTTAATCATGAGTTGATTAAATTTAGCACAAAACAGACAAGGCATGTTGTGGTCAGGGCCTAGGCAAGGAATACAGTACAAAAGAAAATCCTTATGAAGTATTTGCTTCCCACAACTAATGCAATTATTAACTTTTACTGACATCGGTAAAGAGCAAGAAAAAGTTTCCCCAACAGGGTACTTAGCTTTTAGTTGGAAGACTTCGGTTCTGAAACTCGAAAACTTCAGGAGTTGGCCGACCAGCACTTGCGAACTGCTTCTGCTTCGGGCACCGCGCGGCAAGAAAGATTGACATAATGGCGTCGGCTGCATGTTTTATACCCCTGACGACCTGATGTCATGGAAGAAGGGACAGCAACCGACACAGGACCCAAGACTTTGTTAATCAGGCCGACTGAGGGAAACTTGCCAGCAGATTACCCAAATGAAATGACTGCAACAGTGAAACACGAAGAACATCATCTTGGTATCATATGAGCCATGGTTAAATAACTAGCATAACACTGGAGGGCCTGATGTCCCAGCAACAAAAAGTTTTCATGGTCAACTGTCAATCAGGTAGGCTATCTTCAGGGTACTTTGAGATACAGCTCTCCTAGGAAAAGATGGTGGGGATGACAACCAAGACCACTGTGTCTTGGGAATAAAAACTTGTAGAGACAATGGCATCTCAGATGGTGCTAGAGAAATGTGAGGTACTCCTTTTAGTAAAGAGTGCCATAACCTGGCAACAATGAAAGTTAGCACATCATTGCCAATGGTGACCAAAACTAGGGTCTTACACAGGGGAGGAAGGGACATGAAAGCAAATGGAAATGCCTACTGTCCTCTATGCTGACATTCCCAATGGTCACAAAGTCACCCCACAGTCACTGGAGTCCAGAGATGAATAAGCCACTCAAGACAGTTCATACTCTAATTATGGAAGAGCCTCCAACCACAGTGTAAGAAATGGGCTCAAGTCCACCTGGGAAGGCTTGATTATCAGCAAGCGCATGTCAAAACCCACCTTTTCTTTCTTTCTTTTTTCAAAGAAACAAACAAAAGCATGTTACCATTTCAAGACCCACTCAAAGTGTAAACTTGCTCTCTAAAACTTTATGTGGTATATTAAATGCCGTGCTATAATCTAAACATGCCACATCCATGCCACCCTTTTCTGATTTAATGCCTCAGTTGCAGTCAAATAACTACTTAATATGACCTCCAAGTGCAAATCCCTGATGGCTTGGACTCTGTAATTCACTTTTCCAGGCAAATTCTTTTCAGCAATGACTCCAAATTCTCCTTACAAATGAGATCAAACTAACACGTCAGCAATTTACATACTCTGTCCTACTCTGACTCTTAGGAAGCGGAATCTTGCTTCCAGATCTGTTATGTAGCCCCTGGTGCTGCCAAGAATTCTGTGGTGAATCTGTACTGCATTTCATTGTTTTTTTTTTCAAACTCTTTCAAGATTTTTCCCCTGTGAAAGGACTGGACATGTATCACTTGCCTGGGACCACGAGGATTACGGTACGCAAAATATTTTCTCTTTTTCTTTGTGAATGCCAAGGCAAACGTATTCATTCTGAAACCTGACCATTTTTTATACTTCCCTTTGTCCTTCTCTGTTGTGGTATGTATAAAACTATTCATTTTATTTCTAAATAAATGGGCCCAATAAACAGAACAGGCATCTGAAATAAACTGAAGCAATGGTTCACACTAAATTTTGTTACAGGAATGTGATTAGTATGCGACAGCTTTTGAAACAAAACTTTGCAGCACACTCCTAAAGAATAAGTCAGACACAGACAGGGGCTCAGAGACTTATTTGAGAAGTACAGTACACTTAGGGAATGAAATAATGAAACCAAAAACTTCTGAAAGGTGGTCCGTGTTTTAAAATAAAAATAAGACCGTACAAAGATAAAAAGCAAACTAAATTCTATACATCGGAAGGGATTAGTGCTCACTGTGAAATTTCAAACAGGACTGCATAGACAAGAACCAAAACTTTATTCTCCCACGTGTACACATTTGAAGGTGCAGTATATTTTGTCTCCTTGTGCTGGGTGAGAAATAAGGTGTTAGCAGTTCCACAGAATTGTGCAGACCATTCACTGTGGAACATTTGTGTACTTGCCTTCTATACTGGAATCACTACATACCAGTCTACAGAAAGGATACAAAGACAGGATATATGTACACGTATATATTGTAGAATATGAACGGCCAAAGTATGTGCTTAAGGAAATTGAGTATGTGACAATCTGCATGCATTAAAATGGACTTTGTACTGCGAACTCGAGTAAACTGTGAATAGTGGAAAAGTACTGAAAAACAAGAGCCTATTTAAAAGCAGGAAATGTGCCTTATATGGAAGTGCATCCGATTTTCTTCTTCTTCTGCCTAGAGATGTAGTAATGTGAACTGCTTTAAGCCTATGGGTAAATCACGGATTGGTTAATTGTCTTTTGTACTAATTTAAATTGGTCAAGTTTATATTTTTGTACTGTCAGCAGTATTACCAGCATATAAGCTTATGCATTCCTTTGTTCGGGGAGTCTCCCTGGTACTTTCCATGAGGCTCCCACACATGTGTAATAAATACCACTGAAAGAGAGGAAGAATTGTCTTGTCTTCATTTAAGGTAAAAATGCTAAATGCAACAATTGGTGCAGTTTACTCGGATCTGAATTGACAACAGCTGCGGCAGTTGGGGATTGAACGAAATACTGCTAGTGAAAGGGCCCATGACACAATTTTCTGTTCTGGCAGTGTTTCTTTCATTTCCTGTACTCGCCTGCTTTAAAATTTGGTACTGATAACTTTGTAGAAATGTAATAATTCCTCTCATTCAGTTGTTTTGAGGTAAGTGGCATGCATTTCTTTTCTGTTATTGACTGTGCAGTATGAGAGTGGGTTAAAACGAAAAACTGGTGACATAAGAGTGAAAGGAGATACGAGAGTGGGGAAAACTATGTTTACAAAACATCACAGCTAAATCTGTAAAATACAGTATAGCTTATTGTGTGAAAATGGGAGCGAGTGTGGGAACCATAAAGAAGCCAGAAAGAGGTACACGAGCTGGTTATGTGTATTTTTGTGTGTCCCGGGACAGTTGTATATTTATAAGTCAGTGGGTCACCCTCACCAAGGGTGATGGTAAACTCGCTTTTCCAGAAAATGGTAGTTTTAATAAAAGTATTTTGCTTAATCTCCAAGGAACGTTAAGGAAAAAAGGGATAAGAATACCAGGGTTGTGCTGGTCAGCATTTAATGATTGGATAACAGAGGCGAACGAAAGAGAAAAGGATTCTGTTATTAGTAGTCTAAAAGATAATCAGCAAAAATTAAAAGAGCAATTGAGGGAATTATAACACACTGCTAGTAATGTAGATGTAGTAAATGGTAAATGCTTTAAGGGTCCACCTTTTTAAAGGGCTTTATCCTGTAAAGAAATTAGCTAAATTGCAAATAACAGAATCGTCAGAAGACGATAATGCCTGGCTTCCCCCACCACTGATTGCACCCCCGCAGTATCAGCCCCCCCTCGCTCAACAAGGAGCCGAAACACAGCAGCCACATTCCACCACTAGAGAGAGAGAGAGAGAACAAGCTGCGGACAGTCAGTCTAGTGAATCTGATCCAGAAAAGAGCGATAAAAAAAAGGGACCAAGAACTCGTAGTAAGACTCAAAGAAGCAAAAGCTGTAATGTACTTAAAATCTAAACCCTATTATAAAGGGAAAGGGAAGCGACATTTACACTGACGATGGCATTTTGGCCAGTTCCCCGCTATAACTGACAGTGGGGATGGATATTTTGGGCCAGATAAATTTAATCCAGATTCAGAATCGGAGTCGTCAAATGACGACAGATTGTTACCTTTGAGGAAGGTACCTAACCCAGCCCATGCTATAAGTGCACAGGAACCACCGACCGTTGTAGTACCTAGGGCGTGGTCGGCAGTTGATTTTCAAGCCATTACCAAATCACTACCGCCTATCCATACTAATTCAGCTAAGTTCCAGCATGTGCTGGCGGGACATATTTGTTTACAAAATCCTACAATAGAAGAAGTCAGGGCAGTTCTTCAGTACCCCATACCGGCTGATCTGATGAAATGAATTTGGGACCATGCTAATGTCCCTACTCCTATTCTAAAACATGATGCACAAGGACATAATGGGTTTGAAGCGGTCAGACAGCGTATAGTAGATGCTATTACAGTAATAGTCCCACCCACACCCAACTGGTCCAAAATCAAGTCAGTTCTTCAAAAAGAAGACAAACCTGTGGATGAGTATTTAAATGGTCTCACTGAAGCCTTTTGAGGCTTATTCTGGTTACCCAGAACCCACTGAAGGGCCGGCACAGAGTGGATTGTCGGCTGCCTTCGTAGATGGGTTACGCCCACAAGTACGGGATAAGCTAAAGGAAGTATGTTTAAACTGGCCTGGTCTTGGACTGCATGAATTAGTCACACAAGTGTAATACCTCTCCGACCACTTAGCACAGGAAAAATTGGTTAAAGCACAGACTCAGATGTGTACTGCCTTCAGGCAGCATGGACGGGGAAGACAAGCAAGAGGGAGAGGTGGACGCCAAGGGGCAGGAAACCAAAATAGACAAAACTGGCAGGAAACCCGATCAGCCACACCCCAAAGCTATAATAATCAGGTGGAGTGTTTCAATTGTGGCCAAGTAGGCCACTGGAGAAATGAATGTCCGTATCTGGCTGAGCAACCTGCCCCACCCACTGATAGTCACCTCAGTGGAATTCTAATTGGACCCCATCCAAATCGGCAGCCATCACAGTGAAGGTTCCCTGAACAAAGACAACAGCAGTTGTGCCCTTTCATCCCTGTGGATAAAGATGGACCACATGTTATGTTACTTGTCAAAAATAAACCACACCCATTTTTAATTGACACTGGAGCAACCAAATCTATGTTAGCTGGCGAAGCACCAATAAATATCCCCCTCTCCAATAACACAACTAGAGGGGTAGGTGTCTCTGGTATTCCTATTGAATATTCTGAAACCGCCCCAGTAACTTTGGGACCTTTACAAGACAATCATGCTTTTTTAGTAGGACCCTCAGCACCTTTAAATTTATTGGGGAGAGATTTTCTCTGTAAGATGGGAGCAACCATCTTCTGCACAGCTGAAGGAGTATATTTACAAGTACCTTCAGATAAACAAGATAGTATTTTGGCTACTTTAGATTAAATTGTCACTCTGCAAATATGTATGCAGTCTGACCTCGATAAAAATAAGCATTTAAATTCATTACCCTCTCATCTATGGACCACTCATGATAATGATGTTGGGTTTCTGATTTCAGCCACTGCTGTAAAAATAACCTTAAAACCCGGAGCAAAGTTACCTCGGGTACCACAGTACCCTTTGATGGCAGAGGCTACATCTGGGTATTGCCCTTGTCATTTCTGCATTGGTACAAGGAATTATAGCACCTACAACAAGTCTATGTAATACTCCAATTCTACCGGTAAGGAAACCTGGTAAACAAGCTTAAAGATTTGTGCAAGACTTGCAAGAAGTCAATAAAGCTGTCTTGCCTGTTTTTCCAATCGTACCAAACCCAGCTATGATTTTAAGCTGTATCCCACCAACAGCACATTGTTTTATGGTTATAGATACCTTATCAGCTTTCTTCTCTATCCCAGTACATTCAGATAGTCAGTATTTGTTTGCATTCACTTATAAGGGTCAACAGTATACTTGGCCCCAACTACCCCAAGGATATGTGGAATCTCCAACCCTATTCTCTAGAGAGATGCACAGACAACTGCAGGATTTACAGTTACCACCACGTTCAGTATTGGTCCAATATGTAGACGATATTCTTATAGCTTCACAAGATTCAAAGTCTTGTTCTTGTATAGAGGATTCACTTGTTAGTTTTAAAGTTTTTAGCTGAATGAGGTTTTAAGGTAAATAAATCTAAACTGCAGTTCTGTCAAGAAAAGGTACAATACCTGGGCCACACCATTTCTATGGGTTTACATCAAATACTTCCAAGTAGAATTATCTCCATTCAGACTGCCCCCCACCCTGTAACTCGGACAACTCAGGGGGTTCCTCGGCCTAGCAGGTTATTGTAGAGAGTGGGTGCCCAATTTTTTCAGACATTTCGGCCCCTCTGTTACAGCTTCTAAAAAAGGAAGTCGCAGACCCTCTTGCCTTGGTCCCCTGAACATGAAAACACCTTTCAGGCTATTAAAACGACACTGATAAACCCCCTGCCCTGGGGCTCCCAGATTATTCGAAACCCTTTGTTTTCTTCCATTGTGAAAGAAACAAGACTGCCCTGGGTCTGCTAGCGCAAGCGCGCACGGGGGGGGGGGGTATCTACCTATAGCATATTACAGCACTCAGACCCTGTTGCTTCCGGCTATCCACCCTGTTTACGAGAGGTGGCAGCCGCTGCTGTTTTGATCGATATGGCAGCACCATTGACTTTAGGACATGACACTATACTAGCAGTACCTCATGCGGTGCAAGCGTTACTCTTAAAAACAAAAACACAGTATCTTTCTAATGCTCGCCTCACTAAATATGAGTTACGTTTATTAAGTAATCCCGCTGTTCAAATTACACGTTGCTCACCACTAAACCCTGCTTCAATGATTCTAACTAGTGACGATGGCGAACCACATGACTGTGTGCTTGTAGTTAACACTGTTCTTTCTCCCGTTAGATTTGCAAGATGTTCCTTTGCTTAATCCTGATTTAGTTCTTTTTATAGATGGGTCCTGTTTATGAAATAATCTTGGGGAACTCCAGGCTGCATGGTCAGTCTGCTAGCCATCTGAGGTTTTACAAACTGGACAATTACCACCTGGCACTTCCGCACAAGCCGCGGAATTAGTGGCACTTTCGCATGCATGTAAAATGGCCAAAGACCGATCTGTTACTATTTATACTGATTAAAGTTATGCCCATGGTGTTCATGATTTTGGTACCTTGTGGAAGGAAAGGGGTTTTTTGACATCCTCTGGGGCACCGATTAAAAATTACCTGTATATTGATCACCTCTTACACGATTTATTATTACCTTCTAAAATTGCTGTTGTCAATTGTGCAGCTCAAAAGTCTAACGACTCCCTAGTAGCTAAGGGAAATAATATAGCTGACTGGGCTGCCAAACAGGCTGTTCTTTCACACACAGTTCAGGGACAATTTCTGCAGCCTATCTTACAAATTGTTACTTTTGACACTACTGTTTTAAAAACTTTACAAAGTGAAGCATCGGAATCAGAAAGAAAAACATGGCTGGCCCAAAGTTGTTTCAAATGCTCCGATTCAATTTGGCAGCATCCTGATGGCAGATTAATTTGCCCTATATCTATGTTAAATTCTCTTATAAAAGCATATCATTTGCCTGCTCATGTAGGGGTACAAGCATTAATCAAACAAATCCAGAAGGATTGGTTTGCCTCAGGACTTTCTGCTTCTGTGCAACATTTTTTGCGCACGTGTTCCATTTGTTTACAGCATAATATTTCAAAAGGCACTCTGGCTCCCGCTCAACCGGTACCAAAACCAATGGGACAATTTTGTGCCTTACAGTGGGACTTTAACTCCCACCTTGTACTAGTTTTAAATATGTTTTGACGGTTGATTTTTTTTCAGGGTGGTTAGAAGCCTACCAAAGTGCTAAAACCGATGCTATTTCAGTTGCAAAAAAAAATTGTATTATGAATTGATAACTCGTTTTGGTGTTCCTTGTCAAATATACTCAGACCGTGGAACGCATTTTACTGCTAAGTTAGTTGAATCATTGTGTACAATGTTAGGCATCACTTTTGAAATTTCATTGTCCACGTAGACCATAGGCATCAGGTATTATTGAACGAATTAATCAGACCTTGAAAACTAGACTTGCTAAAGTCACTTCAGAAACGGGCTTAACTTGGGTGCAGGCCTTATCACTAGCCTTACTTTCTATGCGAGCACAACCGCATCCTAAGGGTCTTTCCCCACATGAAATTCTCATAGGTCGCCCTCTGCGTATGCCCATGACACCACCACCACCCCTTTCTGAATATGATGCATTTGATAATGATATTCTCTTGTACTGCGAATCTCTTGTTTCCTTCCTACAGTTTCACCATTGGCAAGTAGCAGCTGCTCAACATCTTCCAGATCCTTTCCTGTCATCTGCCCTACAACCAGGTGATTGGGTTTACGTTAAGTCCTTCTCTAGAAAACCAGCACTCCAGCTGCGCTGGAAGGGGCCCTTCCTGGTTCTTCTGATGTCATCTGCTGTGCGACTGCAAGGATCTCCAACCTGGATCCACATTTCACATGTCAAAAAAGTTGTGCCGTCCGAAGACCAACAGCCTTTATCTTTTTCAACTCCAGATTCTCCTCCCATTGCTACTCGTACTCCAAGTAGAACTGTTCCAGTACCTGACTATGCCAAACATCTACCCTATTGGGAAACTCCAAACTCCTGACATTACGCAGACTCAACAACCATTTCCACAAAAATATTGGACAGCCATTTTGGTGGTCATTCTTGTTGTACTGTTATGTTTAATGTGGCTATTTTTATTTCCTGCTCCATCGATGCATCACACCAAGCGAGCCGTTTGGCACCCACATTTCAACACCTACCCAAGCCATCAAATATGTTTATGCTTCTACATTCAACATTTCTAACTGCTGGATCTGCACTGCCATTCCCTCCGTACATGGGGGATTGTCATTGGCTGCGGCTCCGCCAAGTATCATTGATAAATGGACTAGCTTACTCGACAACACTGCTAACATTACATCCAGTAAATCTATTGCATTACAACTTTCTCTCCGTCCCAATGGCACTCTGTGTTTCCGACGAAATTACTCAAGTCAACATCATTGGACTCGAAAAATGGGACAAAGTGTCTGCAACACGACAACTGAATACCAGTGCAATTACACAGAAGGAAACTGCATAGCCTCGGGCTGTCGAGTCTCATTTGATGCCATTCAGCCAACATTGAGAAATGCCTCATTACTTGGTTCTCGCAATATTGTATGTCTTGCCATATTCCATGGCATAACTACGGTCAGTGACCATTCTTCAAATGTTACCACCCTGGTGCAGGACTGTTATTTTATATGCGGAAGAAAGGCCTATAAATGGCTACCAGAAAACTGGTCTGGTAGCCATTTCTTAGGTTATTTAGTCCCAGCCATCAGACATGCATCTGTTTTACCTCAAGGAAAAATTCGGAATGTTCCAGAGGTTAAAAAGCCTGCCAATCCTGTAGGCAGAGTTGACACTTCATGGATTTATCATCATGACTTAGCTCATGCTGGCACCAAAGGACCATCTCATATGGACTTGGGTGATGATGTCATATCATGGGCTGGAATAATTCCAGCATACGGAGCAGTAAAATCAATTTGGGAACTGAGAAAACTGTCCAAATTGCTTGAAGTATTAAGCAATGCCACATTTTCTGCTTTAGAACTAGTGACTGATGAACTGATTGCTATGAGAGCTGTAGTCCTCCAAAACCGTATGGCTCCCGATTTCACCCTAGCAGTGAAAGGTGGAACTTGCGCTTTAATCCAGGAGGAGTGTTGTACATTTATTCCTGACAATCAGCACGAAATTGAAAGTCATCTCGAATTCGAAAGTCTCCGAACTCTAAGGCCAAGGAGGCCGATAACTCAACATGGGCATGGTTAACCTAACTGTTCTCAGGTTGGGGAGGTGGACTATTGAAGTTATTTTTATTAATCGCAGTATTCGCTCTTATTGCCTTTCTTGTTGTGTTTTTAATCAAAGCATTGATTTTGAAATTAAGGTCTTTTAAGACTACTAAAAAGGTGCCAAAGTTTTATATGCCTGCAGTCATAAATATGGATGATGAAATAAAAATGTGTGACAATGCTGAAAGAACCAGCCACATGGTTATGTTAGACTAAATGGTGATGCTTACACACATCAAATGGGGGATTGTAGAATATGAACGGCCAAAGTATGTTCTTAAGGAAATTGAGTATGTGACAATCTGCATGCATTAAGATGGACTTTGTACTGCGAACTCTCAGTAAACTGTGAATAGTAGAAAAGTACTGAAAAACAAGAGCCTGTTTGAAAGCAGGAAATGCATCTTATATGGAAGTGCATCCGATTTTCTTCTTCTGCCTAGAGATGTAGTAATGTGAACTGCTTTAAGCCTACGGGTAAACCACTGATTGGTTAATTGTCTTTTGTACTGATTTGGTCTAGTTTATATTTTTGTACTGTCAGCAGTATTACAAGCATATAAGCTTATGGATTCCTTTGTTCGGGGTGTCTCCCTGGTACTTTCCATGAGGCTCCCACACGTGTGTAATAAATACCACTGAGAGAGAGGAAGAATTGTCTTGTCTTCATTTAAGGTAAGATGCTAAATGCAATATCTACAAGGTTCCACTTCACAATGTTGAATTACTGAAAACTCGAACTTCATATGGTCGAGACCATATGATTGAGTTTTCAGTAACGCGAAATTATGAAGTGTAATTAAAAAAAAAAAAAAAAAAAAAAAAAAGTTTCTTCAGGGGGGCAAGCCCCCTACACCTCCCAACATAAATATACTAACTCCGAGATTGTGCTACAGTGCGGAAAAGGGAAATCTCCCATTCCACGCTCTATGCAGAAGTGCAGATGATTTCCAGTTTCCTCGCTATAGTGCGATCATGGAGATGGTATAATTAAGTAGAGAGGGTGCAGGGGAGGCTTGCCCTCCTGCAGAAATGATACGTTGTTTTTTTTTTCATTTCACTTCCTAATTTCGAGTTACTGAAAACTCGATCATATGGTCTCAACCACATGAAGTTCGAGTTTTCAGTAATTCGATATTGTGAAGTGGAACCATCTACAGCTATCTATCTATACAGTGAATATAAAAGGTGTACAAACCCCTGTTAAAATGCCAGGTTTTTTGTGATATAAAAAAATGAGACCACAATAAATAATTTCAAAACTTTTTCCACCTTTAATGTGACCTATAACCTGTTCAATTCAATTAAAAAACAAAACAAATCTGTTATGGGAAAAAATATAAAAAATAAAAAAACTTACAATACGCTGGATGCATAAGTGTCCACACCCTTACACTTTCAACTTTGTTGAAGCACCTTTTGATTTAATTACAGCATTCAGTCTTCTTGGGTACACACCTGCTATCAATTAAATCGACTCTGATTAACCCCAAACAAAGTTCAGCTGTTGTAGCAGGATTTTTCTGACATTTGCTCAGTTGCCTGGTACAGCAAAAGCCATGGTTCACAGATAGCTTACAAAGCATCAAAGATATCTCATTGTTGAAAGGTATCAGTCAGGAGAAGGGTACAAAAACTTTCCACAGCAATGGATATACCATGGAACACAGTTAAGACCGGCCATCAAAAAGTGGAGAAAATGTGGGATGACAGTGATGTTGCAAAGAACTAGACATCCCTCCAAAATTGATGAAAAGACTAGATGAAAACTGGTCAGCGCGGCTGCCAAGAAACTTACAGCAATACTGAAGGAGCTTCAGGAATTTCTGGCAAGTACTGGTTATGTACTACATGTGACAGGTTGTGTACTACATGTGACAATCTCCCGTATTCTCCATACGTCTGGGCTATGGGGTAGGGTTGCAAGATGGAAGCCTTTTCTTACACAGAAAAACATCACAATACATCAAGTCTCCCATGGTCTAATGAAACCAAGGTTGAACTTTTTGGCCAGAATTCCAAAAGGTACATTTGGTGCAAAAACACTTCACATCACCTAAAGAACACCATCCTCACAGTGAAGCATGGTGGTGGCAGTATCATGCTTTGGGGTTGCTTTTCTTCAGCTGGAACTGGGGCTTTAGTCAAAGTGGAGGGAATTATGAACAGTTCCAAATACCAGTGACTTTTGTCCCCAAACCTTCAGGCATCTGCTAGAAACCTGAAGATAAAGAGGAATTTCACTTTTTAACACGACAATGACCCCAAGCATACATCCAAATCAATAAAAGAATGGCTTCACCAGAAAGAAATTAAAGTTTTGGAATGGCCCAGCCAGAGCCCAGACCTAAATCCAATAGAAAATCTGTGGAGTGACCTGAAGAGGGCTCTGCACAAGAGATGCCCTCACAATCTGCCAGTTTTGGAGCGCTTTTGCAAGGAAGAGTGGGCCAATATTCCCAAGTCAAGATGTGCCGTGCTGACACTCTTACCCAAGAGACTGAATGCTGTAATTAAATCAAAAGGTGCTTCAACAAAGTATTAGTTTAAGTGTGTGCACACTTATGCAACCAGCTTATTGTACTTTTTTTTATTGTTTATATTTTTCCCCCAACAGATTTGTTTATTTTTCAATTGAATTGTACAGGTTATAGGTCACATTAAAGGTGGGAAAAGTTTTGAAATGATTTATTGTGGTCTCATTTTTTTATATCACAAAAACATGGCATTTTAACAGTGTGTGTAAACTTTTTATATCCACTGTGTGTGTGTGTGTGTGTGTGTGTGTGTGTGTGTGTGTGTGTGTGTGTGTGTGTATATATATATATATATATATATATATATATATATATATATGTATATGTGTGTGTGTGTGTGTGTATGTAAATATATATGTGTAAAGTAACCTGTCCTATGCTTCCACTACAACATTCCCCTCCACAAAACCAAAAGTTAAAACCAGTATGGTAATTCCTAATGATGGAAATCCTGCTTATGGACTAGCTCATGGTTTACCCAATAGGAAGCACAACAGAAAAAGAAAATTAAGACCCAATGGTGACTGGCCTGACTGCATGTTACTGCAGCGGCAGAGAATGGGATAAACATAATTTTTTAAATTGTTCTGAAAGCTGAAACGAAAATGGTCAAAATGATAACGCACATTGAAAGTCTGAGCAGACACATGCACCAACTTTGTAAAACATCTAAACATACCAGAAAATCCACCATGAAGTTACTGACAAAGTCTAAAGTGAACGGTGGACAGCAACATGATAAAAATGCATCTTAACATATAAAGTACAGTTTTGTACCTACCATAAATGTAGATGTTAGAGTGTTCACACTGCTGCAGTCATCACACTTGGGTTATCCTGCCTTCAGGCGGTCCCACAGTCAGCCAGAGTTCCAAAGTCTTGGTCCGGCGTCTGTTGCTGTCGCTTCTTCCCTGATGTCAGTGCGCCAGGAGTATATAAGTGGCATCCGACGCCATTTTCTTCAGTTTTTCTTGCCCCAAATGTCAGGTGCGCCCAAGTAGGTAGGCAATACATATTGCTAACAAAACATATAAAAGGAATACCTTCAGTTACAAGCAAATACACCACAAAGGTTGTACAGGATAGAAAGGTATAGAAAAGTTCAGCTAGGTCAGAGGGGATGGAGGGAGGGTAACCTGGACTTCAGCAGTGTGAACACTCGAACATCTACATTTATGGCAGGTACAAAACGGTACTAAGTTCGTGTTACACTGCTGCAGTCATCACACTTGGGTTGAATCCCAAAGCTAAGGATGGGCGGTGAAACTAAACAGGGTTTGGAGAAGCTAGTAGGCCCTGCAGAACTGCAGTGGCAAAGACAGCTCTGGTTTTAGAGTATAGAGGTAAGTGATAGTGCTTGGTGAAGGTGTGCACTGAACTCCAAGTTGCAGCCTCTAAAATATCCTTTGGTTGGTACCCCTCTGAAGAAGGCTGTTGATGTTGCTGTAGCCCTGGTGGAATGGGGCCTAATGTTACCAGGTACAGGTTTCCCATGGTGTGTGTAGCAGAAACGGATACAATGTCCTATCCATTTTGAAATGGTCTGTTTTGAGATTGCCTTTCCTTGTGATCCTGCAGCATAGGATACAAAGAGCTGGTCAGATTTTCTGAAAGCCTTAGTTTTATCCAAGTAGTAACGTAATTGCCTGTGAATGTCCAAAGAGTGTAGGAGCCTTTCCCCTTTGTTCTGGGGGTTTGGATAAAAGGTGGGCAAATGAATGGTTTGGTTTAGGGCCATACTGGATACCACCTTTGGCATAAAGGAAGGGTTAGTTCATAAAGCGACTCTGTCTTGATGAAAAATGATGAAAGGCTCCACTGCCATTAGGGCCTTTAGCTCTGAGACTCTTCGTGCTGAAGTTATTGCTAGCCGCAGGGCAGTTTTCCATGATAGAAACTGTAAGTCAGCTATAAAAGCTGGTTCAAAGGGTGGTAGTGTAAGATTTTCCAAAACAAAGTTGAGATCACAAGTTGGTGTTGGTGCTCTCTGGGGCGGTCTTATGTTCTTAGCCCCTCTGAGGTACTGTCTTAGTAATGGATGTGAAAATATAGGAGGATCCGTGTTGTACTGAGCTGAAATAGCGGAGGCGTGGATCTTAATAGATGAAAAGGAAAGTCCTTTGTGCAACATCTCCGTTAAATATTGTAGAATCTGAGAAATATTTGGGACAAGGGAATTTTGGCCTTTAGCCTGGTTCCAGGTGCAGAATCTTTTCCATTTGTCTGAATAGGCTTTCCTGGTGCTGGGCCTCCTGGCCTCCAGAATGACCTTCATAACAGCTTTAGAGAGAAGTGTTGACTGGTTGTTTAGGTAATTTGCCATGCAGCCAGATTTAAAGTCTTGAGCTGGCTGTGTAGAACTGATTGTTTTGTTGAGTGAGCAGGCGAGGAATTTGAGGTAAAATCCACAGTGGGCCTTGAGCCATGTTCCTTAGTATTGGATACCAGTGTTGGCGTGGCCAGTCTGGAGCAATGAGTATCATTTGTGGCCTCTCTAATCTGGCTTTCAGCAGCACCTTTGCCAGAAGAGGCAGTGGAGGAAAGGCATACACTGTTAATGTTTTCCAGCTGAATGAGAGGGCATCCACTTTCCAAGCTAGTGTGTGGTATGTCCTTGTGCAAAATTTCCGTAGTTGGTAGTTTTGGGGGGAGGCAAACAGATTTATGTCTGGGCTCCCCCATTTTTGAGTTATCATTGCGAATACTTGTGGATCTAGTTTCCACTCATGAGGATCTATGATGTTTCTGCTTAGATCGTCTGCCAATGTGTTTTTCTTTCCTGGTAGGAATTGTGCTTGTAGTTGAACTTGGTAGGTCAGTGCTGTGTTCCACAAAGTCATTGCTTGCCTGCATAGGGGGTAGGAATGTGTGCCCCCTTGCTTGTTTATGTACCACATCACTGTGGTGTTGTCCATCTTTATTATGAGTTGTCCTGGATGTAGGAGGTCCTTGAAAGCTGTTAGGGCATTTTGTACAGCTAGCATCTCTTTTTGATTGATATGTAGATGCCTTTGATCTGCAGACCATTTGCCCTGAATACACTGTCCTGCCATGTGTGCTCCCCAGGCATAATCCGATGCATCTGTTGTTATAGTTTGCCTGGCTTTGGGTAAGGTAAAAGGCTGACCCTTGTTGAGGTGACATGCCTGAGCCCACCATAGAAACTCCTGTTGAAGGCAGAGAATGAGTGGTATTATTGTTTCCAAGCTGTGGCTGTGTTGAGTCCATATGCTTTTCAGGTACCATTGTAATTTCCTCATATGCAGTTTTGCATATGGTATTAGTAGTATGCAAGATGCCATGAATCCCAAGGCCTGCAGAATTTTTCTTGCAGGGAGTCGAGTCTTTGTTGCCATCATTTTGAAGTATTGAGTCAGTTGTCCTTGCTTGTCTGACATGAGATAAGCCATCTGGGCCGTTGTATTTAAGCTGGCACCCAGGAATATTATGTCATGTGAGGGCACTAGTTTTGACTTCTTTTCGTTTACTGTGTACCCTAGGCAACTTAATAGGTTTTTGACAAACGCCAGATGCTTTAAAAGAATGTCCTTGCTTTCTGCTTGAATAAGGCAGTCCAGGTATGGATATATTTGAATTCCTCTTTGTCTGCAGTATGCAATTACTGGTGCCAGGCATTTTGTGAAGACCCTGGGCGCAGTAGATAAGCCAAAGGGCAGTGCAGAGAATTGGTAATGGATTGAACCTGCTATAAATCAGAGGTATCTTCTGCAATTTTGTCTGATAGGGACATGCAGGTATGCCTCCTTGAGGTCCAACGGTACTAGCCAAGCCTTCTTGCCCAGCATGGGAAGAAGTTGCTGTAGTGTTAGCATCTTGAATTTGGGTACTTCCAGATATGTGTTTAGAATCAAGAGGTCCAGAATGGGTCTCCAGGCTTTGTCCTTTTGGGGAACTAGAAAGAGTCTTGAGTAAAATCCTTGTCCTTGCTCCTGTGCAGGAACCTGTTGAATGGCTCTCATGTCCATGAGAGCTGTAATTTCTTTTTGAGCCTCTGCCCATTGATTTGGTGGCAGGTTTGGCATTCCTTTTATCCTTGGTAATGTGTGAAAGTGGAATCTGTATCTTTGAGATACAATATTTAGGACCCATTTGTCTTTTGTGATGATGTGCCAGTTGTCTGCAAAAAGTGCTAGTTTTCCTCCCAAGGGAGCTGTTGCTTGGCAGTCTGAGGGGTTAGTCATTGAGTTTGTCTTCTGATAGTTTGAGACCTGTCTTCTCCTCCTTTCTGTGTTGTGGCACCCCATTGTCGAGGCTTGTAAGAGCCTTGTGACTGACCTCTGCCCCTTGGGCGTCTGTATTTGCCCCTCTGTGGTCTGTCAGAAGCTGGAAAGGACCAGTTTTTGGTTGGCCAATTTCTGCTGAAACGAGGGGGTTGAACCTGTAAAAAATCCTTGACCGTCTGCATAGATTTTGCCTTATCCTCCATTTTCTTTAAAACCTCTTCTGCTTTTACACCAAATAAAACATCCTGCTGTAAAGGTGCATCCAATAACTTTGCTTTAACATGATCAGGTAAAGTTTGTTCTTTTAACCAAGCATGCCTACATATGACAGACCCTGTCACTGCTGCTCTACACGAAGCTTCCAATGAATCAAATCCACATTGCAAAGTATGTTTTCCCACTTGTTCAGCTGCATGCAACAAATCTTGCATTTCCTTGTAATCAGGCTGCTCTGTGATAATTTTTTGTTTTAACTGAGGCATCAAATATTGTTGATATTTCAGCATGTGAAACTGGCAATTTAAGGCCCTCATAGCTACAGTAGCTGAGGTATATACTTTCTTTCCCCATCTGTCTAGTGCTCTAGAATCCCTTTCAGAGGATACAGGATTTTTAGCAATAGAGGCCTTAGCCCCTTTGGGACCCTGGGAAATGGTTTCTGGGTCAGCAACAGGGCTTTTATATAGGAATTTGTGTGAGTCAGGGACTCTGTAGTATCTGTCTGGTTTGGCTGGTGCAGGAGGTAGTGAATCTGGGTTAAGGCTAGATTCTGAATAATCATCATCCATAATGTCTAACACGGGTGGAATAGCAAGTGGTCTGTGCTGGGGTAGTAAAAGGAACTCTCTGAGCCTTTTCTTAGAATCGGAGTAATCCTGGCCTTCCCAGTGGAAATGTTCCCTCATGGTATGTAAAGTTTCTCCAAAAGAGTAGTCTTCTGGGAGAGATGCTGAAGGAATAGACTCTTCAGCATCAGAGTCTTCATAAGGGGGAAAAGAGTATTCCTGTTCCTCAGAAGAATCTGAGGAAATTGAAACCAGGTCAGAGGAAGCATTGTCCTCCTCCTGTCTAGGCCTTTTATCAGGAGGGGGATGGGAACCCCTGATTAGGGTAATTAAGTCTTCAGCCATCTTTAGCATGTTTCTTAGGCATGGGGCCTTGTACTGGAGACTGCTGTACAGTCTTCTTTGCTTTTAAAGGAGTTTTCGGCTTTGCATAGGATTTAATAGCGAGTGTAGTCGGTCTGAAGACACCTTCTGCAACTGAAGGCGTTTCAACTACACCGGAATCTCCTTCAGCCATGGAGTCGGAAGGGCCTAAAGATAAAGGTTGTGAAGGCCTAGCAATCTCCGCTTGGGAATCGAATGCCGCCTGGGGTTCTAAATCAGCGGTCGTCAGGGGCTGCCGTAGGCACCTCACTGAAAACCGGAGAACCGGCGACTGGTCTAGCAGAGGCCTCGGAATCTGGTTTGGGTCTCGGCTGCCTGTCCTTATCTTTGCGTTTTTTATGCATTCCGGTCGTCGGCTGCTCCGACGGCATAGTATAATTAAATTTCCTACCAAAATAATGTCGGGCGAAATCAAACCGACGTTTAATAGTTCGTTTGTTAAACCTAGCACAAAACAGACAACCTGTGACGTTGTGGTCTGGGCCTAGGCAAGGAATACAATAAGAATGAAAGTCCTTATGAGGTATTTGCTTCCCACAAGAAATGCAATTGTTAACTTTTTCTGACATCGGACTGAGGCAAGAAAAGGTTCCCCAATGGGGTACTTAGCTTTATTGAAGACTTCGGTCTGAAATTCGATTTGAAAATCTCATGAGTCGGCCGACCGACACTTGCGAACTGCTTCTGCTTCGGGCACCGCACGGCAAGAAAGACTGGGGAAAATGGCGTCGGATGCCTCTTGTATACTCCTGGCGCACTGACGTCAGGGAAGAAGCGACAGCAACCGACGCCTGACAAAGACTTTGGAACTCTGGCCAACTGCGGGACCGCCTGACGGCAGGATAACCCAAGTGTGATGACTGCAGCAGTGTAACACGATGAACATCAAAGCACCATAGACTAGTAAGCTCTGTTCTAACTGAGGAAGTAATGCAAAGAATGAAGAAAGGAGCATGCACGGTAAGCAGTATTCTCACCTGTCAGAAAAAGAAAAAGAAAAAAAAAACCTCCGTCAGTGCTTTAAGAAAATGATACTTTAAACATTGTTAAAGCAGGATATAGCAAACTGCTCGGTCTTTTAACACCTAGTCTTAACGTTTATCTTTTTGTACTTACCTGAAAAACAAATACATTTAATATGAAAGTGCTTTATGAAAAATCTGCTGAAACTTGACAACTACAACGCATTTAACAAATGAGGAATTAGTGTGCTTTAATTAGTTCAAGAAAAATTTTACTTCTGTTTTAATATGGCTGTTAAACAAGTGTATTACAGTAAATATAGTTTATTCACAATAATTTAACTTAAATAACACAAGGGTTTGGTGCTGCACTACATTTTTAAAAGGATCATTTGTAACAAAAACTGGTAGGAGAAGGTGAAAGTGTCACTCAAGGTGACATTTTCCCATGATACTGTTCTGAATTCAATAGCAAATTTATGCAGGAGCTCTCTTTCTTAGACCATCCCATAATGAAAAAAATGCCACTTTTACATAATGTTTCCATTAAGCCCCACATTTGGTTGGTAGTTTCCTTCCATGCTGCTACCAATGTTCACGCTTTCACAGTCTGGCTTTTTTATCACCAATAAACATGAAGGCATGCTTTCACCTAAACCTCCTACCCAGAAAATAGTTAATATTTTTCTTCTAGCAGCAACTGTGTAACACAGCGACAAGAAGTTAAAAAACAATGTTTGTTATATTAAAATCTGTGAGCACAGACATGAGGTAAGACATGGAGAAACAGGGAACTGTTTCCCCTTTTTAACTAAAAGGCCACAAATAATGGCCAACCTGATCAACAAGTTTAAAAGTTTCTCCAGATACCTGCACCATTCAAACCCCCAGAAAACAGCTGTAGTACATCAGTCAACAGTCAATGTATCCACCTGTCTTCTGTATAACAGTGTGTTCCTATTCCCTTTCTCAATAGCAAAATTGTCTGGCTCCTGGAATACACCAGTTTACTTGCCCATTGTAATTCCACTATAATTCCATGCATGATCATGTCAGAGTTCCTCTCATAAGCTTCTCAGTGAAGTCCATGCATTTCATGCAGGTTTTTCTTGCAACACTGTAAGACTGTACTGTCCGCAGAGATACAGTCACCCATCTAGAGGATTGCCTAAATATACCATGGTCACTTCCGTGTTACCATATACAGCAGATACTGCCGGAAATAAGCACGCTTTGGGCAGTCCTCGAAATGCAACACCTAGGAATTCATAGCCACGTTCAAAGGCTAAAGTCCTGTCTTCCATATCCAAGATGATGCGTATCCTTTCTCCTATCTAAAAGGAAAAAGAAACGACTAAATCAGTTAAGACAATAACAAAAGCAATCTGCACTACAGACTTGGAGAATGAAAGGTTAGTCACAATAAACTGTAGGATGAACTACAATACAATCAACTGCACGGATTTTTCTGCCGATTTTTCTTAAAATACATTATCCACTTACAATAATACTGTGCAAAAAGACATCAAATGAGGTAAAATCTAGTTCAGATAAAGGCAGCTTGCGATGGAAAGCACAAAGTACTAGAGATGGTGTATGCCAAATGGACATGAAAATAGCGAGACTTGCAAAATATGCTTTACTCAGACTACCAAATGATCAAATAAAGCCGTTTCTAATGTACTCACCACAATGTTCCATCTATGTTGTCCATTTTCATTCTTCCTCAACCTGTGGGTGGACTCAGCCGCTTTCCAAAGCTTTAGGCTCCAAAGCTCAAGCTCCTCCTCCACCCATAATGCCTCATTCCTCCAGATTACCTCAGATCGAGTTTTCTGGTAACATAAGCATACAATATACGAAAGTATAAATACAATTAGGTAAGCAATAGAAAGAGAGCAAGGTTCAGGAGCACAAACAGGAACTTTGGTTGCTACAAACATATCCATCAGGTCTTTCACATCCATGGGCAGGGGGAAGGAGTGTGGGAAAGTTGAAGAATAAAAACGGACAACACAGATGGAGCGTTATGGTGAGTACATAACTTTTTATCTTGAAATTATCATTTTCATTCGTTCCTCAACCTCTGGGGCACGGTCCCCAGCTACAGTAAACCTGGATGGCCCTCATGGAAGGCTGTTCTGGAGCATTGCAGAACCAAAGGCAGCTCTATTTTTGGAGGTAATATCTATCTTATAGTGTGAAATAAAGGTATGAAGGTTTGACCACGAAGCTGCTGCATCACTCATCAACTGAGACCCTAGACCAAAAAGCTTGGGATGTTGACATGGATCTGGTAGAGTGGGCTTTGACTGGTGTGGGCAAAGATGTACCCTTAAGATGCATACACAAAAGAAATGCAATCTCAACCATTTGACTAAAGTGGCCTTAGAAACTGGTTTTCCTTTTCTGATAATTGATAAAGGATATGAATAACTGATCAGACTTTCTGAATGATTTTGTCCTGTCCAGATAAAAATGCAGTTGTCTATGAACATCTAATAGATGAAGGACATAACTCTCCTTGTTTTGAAAATTGGGAAAGAAAACTGGTAGGTTGATGGACTGGTTAATATTGTTCCCTGTAGCAGCTTTGGGTAAAAAGGAAGGATTAATAATGTAAAGTGGCTATCTTTACGGAAAATCAAATCAAATAAGGAGGTTTGTATTAAAAAAAAAAAAAAAAAAAAAAAAAAAAGGCTTGTAACTCTCAAACCATTGTAGAAGTGATGGCCAACAAGTTTTCCATGAAAGGAATATCAAATTTACTTTGGCCAAAGGTTCAAAGGGAGGACTGACTAGTGCCCGATCCAAAGTAGGGGTGGGATCCTTGACAGGAGGGCAAAGCAAGAAGGTACCTCTAAGAAAGACTTTGCACAGTTTTGAAGAAGCTAGCTATGAAATTTTTTCTCTGATGTGATTATCTGAAATGGCCACAATACAAAAAGACACTGCAGAGGTAAGAAGGATAAAAAGCTGTAGAGCAGCTCAGGAAACGAAGGAATGTTTTAATAGTATAAATACAATTACATGCATGAACCACGCGAAAAAGGAAAACACTTAACAGGATCATCGCGGTTTTTTTTTTTTTTTCCATTTTGCTGCCCTCCAGAGACCCAACCATGCCATTACCTTTATGCAATGAAAAAATATACAATTTATATTTTCCTTTTCACAAATCACTAACCCAAAAGTACAAATTTTAACCTAAGACAAATTTTGTTAAAACACATAACTTCTGTTACAGTTTCATCATAAAAATAATTTTAATATAATAAAATACTTCCTAAAAAATTCTTAATCTAAAGTCTAGCTGCCCTAAGTTTTAAAATTGGGACTAGGGAGATATTTTCATTGAAGCCCAGGGGATTTATTGGGCTTCCAATATTAACCACCAGTAAATCTCTTGGGTATTCTACTTTTATCTTCCATTGTCCCCCTCTTGGGTCTTGTAAAAAACTTTTGCAAGGAAGCAAAGTATACTATTTTTGTTTTGGAAGTTCAAAGTATGCTTACAAAGTGCATTTGTTATGCCTTTCTTTCTAATGTTATAAAAATGTTCAGAGAGTCTTCTTTTAAAAGCCCGTTTTGTCTTCTCGACATAGAACGCTAAACATTTAATGCACTAAGCCAGATAAATCACTCATTTGCTGTTGCAATCTGTATAGCTTTTAGACTGCAGTGGTGGTGCTGCGGTAGCGTTGTCGCCTCACAGTAAGACGCTGTCCTGTTCGAGTCTCAGCTAGAGCGTCTTCTGTGTGGAAACATGCGTGAATGGGCGTACCTTTGTTGAAGGTTGTGCGTCAGGGCTGGCAACTCGGCACATAAAAATCTACTGCCAATCATTAGCGGACCGGAGTTCCGCTGTGGCGACCCCTAACCGGGAAAAGCCGAAAGACACAACATCTGTCTCAGCTCTGAACATATATGCAATTCTGTATTACTAATGTGGGCACATTTTCCACACCTAAACGTACCTTTCTTACTTCTCGTGTTACCTATACCTTTATGTTGAGCTACCTCTAATATACTTTTTTATATTACAACTCTTCCTGTACGTAAATTTTAAAGGCAATATATTTAAATATCCTTTTTAAATCTAAAAAGCTGGCAAACTTTTCCCAAGTTTTAGTTATAACATTCTTACTGACATTTATAATGACTTTTAAGAGAGATGCTAAACTATTTCCTTCTTCCATGTTCTGGTTGTAGTTATTAAGCATTTCGTAGTGTGACCGACTTCAAATTAATATTCACTTACCTAAAATGGGACCATGACTATCTTTTCTCCCATCCTTTACTTCTTTTACTTCTTCAATAATTCTTACTGGGAACTTTCTCCAAGAACATTATTTTTTTCAATCAATCACACTCATTTTTAAAATTTCCTTCTTCAGATATCTTCATTGATATATTAAACTGACCCTTGAGGACTCTTTTGTTTAGAGGGGTGTGCATTTATAAAATATAAATAAGAGTTTGAAAATGTATTTTTTCTATAGACTGTAGACTTAAACTGCTCATTAGCTTCAGGTTTATGAATAACATCTTAAGTAATTCACAATTTTTTTAGTGATATTGTAAGTAAATTTATGGAACTCTGTAGTGGCATTAATATAATTTAAGAATTTCTTCAATTTATCTTCTGTCCCCAGGATTCACTAATCTTCTGTGTAAGACTAAATTAGTCTTACACAACAGCCAGTCTAAGAGTAAGACGGCAGCACGCCATGCATATTAATGAGGGCTCGCTGCCTCATCTCTAAAACTAACACGGAGCATGGACGAGTGTAGAGGGCGGGTCGGACTGCCGTTCAGTCCAAAAGTCCATGCCCCTGCAAGTTTGAAACTCGGGAAATGTCTAGTTACATGAGCGAGTCCATTCACTTGTGTACATTCTAACACTAAACTCCCCCACAGTAAACCCCGTACAAATATAAAAAGTAAAAGAATTTTTTTTTCCATTTCCGATATAGCTGCCTGTATTTGCGCGGGTTTGCCCATTGCTTAGCTACAGTTAGCAGTTTAGACACCGAAGAGGATAATAAGAAAAATATAAGCAAATTAAGTGAAACAGCGATAGTGTAGTGGTTACAGCCTTCACACAAAGAGGAGGCATTCCCGGTTCGAGTCCCACCGCTACACTTTTCATTTTCTGTTGGAAATCTGTATACAGAAATATTTACTGACATGTATTATTTAAAGTTTTGTAAAAAGCATTGAAATGTTACATGTAGTAGTGAACGAATCTTGTATTAGATTATATATATATATATATATATATATATATATATATATATATATATATATATAGGAAGGTGAAATGGTTATGCATACTGATCCATGAGTAAATTATTTTAAGCAATGTAAAGCACTGCTAAGCATATTTTACCAGTATTGAGCATATTTATATTTAATTGCTCGTAGCTGAGCACTGCATTAACTAGCAGAATGTATTTGCGTGGAGCTGCGCATCGCGCAAACTAGTGCAAACAGACCATGTTTGCGTGGAGCTGCGCACTGCACTAACCAGCACGTCAGGCAACGTTGGGCAAAGCCGGCTAAACACGGCCACACCTCATTCACTATACCTTAACCATTCTGGTCTGGCCAGTAGGAAAATAAAAACAGTGACAGGGCTCGAACTCGGGATACTGTGCACTATAGTCACAGTACATAACCACTAAGCCATGACAGCATTTCATAACCATGCACTTTAAACAGACACATATCTATCAAAGGAATATTAAACATTGCTAACATCAGCTAAGCAGGTGTGCCTACAGCTGAGTTTTTCGAAACTGGCCAATTACAAATAAGTGTGGGAAATTAGGTATATTTAAGCTCCACAGGCGGGAATACTTGCCATAACTGGTTGTTGCTCCCTTCTGCAGTCAGATTGGTCGGTGTTGGAGAAGGCACTCGATTTTGAGTGCAACGTTGGAGCATTGAGGAGACCAAAGTAATGGTTTGGCTCCTTGTCCACAATCATGAGGAAAGACTCCTGCGGGCCAGTACCAGGGCACCCAATACAAAACAGAGGCCTGGAAATGTCTAGCTCACGATCTCACCAGTGCCACTGGCGTTCCTCGGACTGGTGAGCAGGTCAGGCACCATTACTCTGACCTGAAGCGATGCACGGATCATCAACTGGACTAGTGGATCCAGGAGGCCCGTGGGATGGCAAATGCCCCAGTACTGAGTAAGTAGCCATTGTATTAAGTATTTAAGAATTGCTATTCTTGTCGATACTATGGATAGGTATGTCTAATTATCACTGCATTTACTTCACAGCTGCAAGTGTCTGGGCTATGAATCAGCAAGCCCATGAAGATAGGCTGTAAAGGCTGCGTCACCAGGCAGGTTAGTAATTACTCTGCATGTACTGTTATATAAAATAAATGAGAAAGCCTTCAAAAAGTGTTTTAACCCAGTAAATAAAGGTGTAATAATTCTTTAATAAAGGTATAATTCCTGGAGTGCGTCTGTGTGATTTTCTTTGAAATGTTGTTGCACTGTTGCATTTTAGAAATAGTACTGTTGTATTAAGCAGCATTAGTTAACCCACACTTGGGTAGGCCCATATAAAGTGGGTGAAGGGAGTGCCAGTAGCTTTTATGCATATTTACAGCCCTTAACTGTTGGTTCATGCCCAGCATGTACAGGTTAATCTGGGAGTAGCTTGGTATTGTGTTCCCCAGAAATGTCAGTGTGCTGCCAGAAATGTAGGGAGCTGTTAACATACAACTGATAATTTCACCTGAACATATCTAGATAATTATATGAAAGTAGAGCTGTTAGTGTACCATCTCAGCAGTAGTGTGTGTGTGAGCAACTCTCGAAATATGTAGCAGTAACATCTGTATCCTGGACAGTTTGTATGTCAGATACAGCTCATGTATATACTGATCTAGCAAAATCCAATTGCACAATAGGAGGACATTGGGTAGTGTAATAATACATGTAAGGGACATATATAACTGCAGTTAATAGGAATGTAGTGTAAACTAGAGTTAATTGAGCTATCTTTTCCACCCTACTGTATGTGCATAAAAAATGCAATCCCACACCTCAATGGGTATGTCTAATCTCAAAACATTTGTTGGGACATATGTCCTATTGGTTTATAAATATTTGCATTCATTTCTATGCATGTGCCCTGTTCAAATACCACAATACTGGTGGCCTGTTGCAATCAATTAAACCTGCATGCTGTTGTAATGTCCACTATTGTTCTATATATGCATGTGTTATGCTTGCTTTTCAACTGTTGAAACTCTGGTGTGTTAGGTTAATGGGAATACTTCTGCATGCTGTTATAACTAACTGGGAATGCTGTTGACTGTTACTAACCCATATCTTTATTAAATTCTCCAAAACATAGTTCGTATGGGAAGGCCGGTCCCAGCGGACCCACCTCAGATGGCCATGGCACCTGGCACCAGCAGGTCCGGTGCCCAGCCTGGGACCTCCTCCTCCGTTGGCCCTGTGCCACCTTTGGGTGGAAGCGCTGCAAGGGATGGGGCTCGGCCACCCCGTGCAAGCATGGGCGGAGGTAGCCACGGTCCGGGCTGTGGTGCTTAGAGAGATCGAGCATTCTGTTGCAGAACCTCTATGCCAGCTTGAGGCACGAGTGGCGGAACTCCCGGGTCAGCCTGCCCCTCCTACACAGCCACCCTCTGGGCTGTGAAGGTGCAGTTGTGAAGGCCCATGGGTGTGGATCTCAGTTCCACTGTTACCATATGTGGGCTCATGGGCTTGCGATTTCCAAACATCCCTCCCTGTCAATGGTGTTCACCCACCACGTGTCATATTCCACCCCTGTATGCGTCTTGTTTGTCTTGTCTGTTTATCTCCCCAACCTACCTCCCCAAATATACCTACTTCCCCTACCCCACATTCCATTCACACCTGGAAAAAATAATAATAAAAGGGGCAATCTGCTCCCAAAAAAAAAAAAATTACACCCCATACATAGCTGCCTATTTTGCACACATGTCCCTTGGACACATAAAATGTAATTTAACTGGCATTACAACAGGCTTTGTTGTCCTCACCTCTCTCTCAGGGGTTGAAAGTTTCATATTTACCCCCAAATTTATTCCATATGCACAGCTGTTGCTGTTAAAGAAATGGGCAGCTATGGACCTTCCCTACACCCGTCCTGCACATCCCGAGCTATTTTCCCTAATGTCTTTCCCTCTTTGTGCCCCTTTTTTCACCACTTTCCTATCTCCCCATTTTCTTTTCTTTCAAAGAAATGAGCGTGGGGGTTAGCAGGAGTAAGCACTATTAAGCAGTAGTTAGCACGAGTGTGCACTTGCTTGCTCTTAGCTAAGCATCGCGCAAACCCACTTACAACTTCTTAAAAGTGCCTTAGTCACTCTGTATGTGAGGGCCTTTGTTTTGCTCAGCAGCAAAAATAAAACACCTCTGTCAGTCTCGAACCCCGGACCTTGTACACACTACACTGCATGAAGTACCACTAAGCCACGGTAGATATACAACAAGTTGGTGCTGAAATAAATACATCATGCATCAGAATGAGTTTATGTAAAGGAAAAACAGGAATGCCATACCACACAACTTGCTCTGTGGAGCTTTACCAACAGTTGTTGTGGGATTACATTACATGACTGATGAGAGAAGCAGCCATTCTAGCAGGAAATAATGTTACACCATCACTTTACAACCCCCACACAGTATCATAGCAGGACAAACACTGTTATATCTGTTTAGGGCAGAGGCCATACCTCCCAACTTGTCCCAAATTTTCAGGGATGTCCCTGATTTTGAAACAAAATTTAGCTCTGTCCCTCTGAATCCCTCTGAAAACTACTGACTTTGGCCAGAAAGATGGTGAATTACACGCAAGGAGTAATGACAATAATTAAGAGTTAGACACTTCTTTTACTTTAGAAAAGGTGTATTAATCCATATGCTCTGGTTCTCTCAAAGTCTCAACTTAATGGCACTAATATTTTAAAGGTGTCCCTGACTTTTTCTCTACTTTTCCCTGAGTCTGTTCAAATATGTACCTGAGTGTTTGAGAGGTCTGGCAGAGGCAGAAACACAGAGGCATAGCAGCCTTTCTGCTGTTACACACTGTGCAAATAGCTTTGGAAGGAGTTCCGGAAGCATACCCTTATGTAGGAATACAACACTGAAATACAAAAGGATGCAGCCATGTACTGGTAGCAACCAACTGTAACAATGCCATTGCTCTAGTGCTGAAAAGACCTGTGTGGTGTACAGACAAAGAATAACAGGCTAATCTCTGTCTACCATGTGGATAGGTCCACAGTTGGGAGTTACGCAGACAGACTACTTGCCTTGATAAACTAACGTGCACAGCAACCCTGTAAGTCCAGCAAGATAAAATTCACACAATAATACGTATGCTCTCTGTACTTCTGCACCCCTACCCAAATGTAGAATATACCTGTGTGTGCAGGATCTACCAAGGATGTAGGTAAGCATACCACAGTACTGAAATGTGTCCAGTTTTCTTGAACAGCTTGTGCTAATGTCAACACTAAAATAGCACAAAATGTTTAGAACTGAGTAAATGAATATTCACAGTATAGCAGTTCACAAACAATTCTTGTGCCAAAGGAATACATCTCAATAACTAGCTTTGTATGGCAGTTAATTGTAAAATTTGAAAAGAAAGTACATCCTCCCATGTATCTTGTGTTAGCATTTTGAGGGACGAGTACATTTCTACACTGACAAGTGGGTACTGGAAGCAGCAACATTTAGGTCTGAGTACAAAATGTAAATCACTGGCTACACCCCTGGCTTCTGATATAAGAACTATACCGACCTTCTGTCTTAAACAATGATGTCCACAGCAAAGAAGGATGATCTCCATCTTGGAAAGCTGAAAGAGCCCTACCTGAGTCAGCAATGGGTTGCAATGACAGTGATTACTGCAATTACTACACAGCAGGCTGCATGCAATTAGCAAATGGTGGCCACTAATTGGTGCAGAGGCCATCACATGCTCATGTGCAAATACCTACAAAAGCAGGTTGCAACCGCTGCCAACAAACTCAATCACTCTATTGCAGAGACAGAGAGAGAGAGAAAAGGAAAAAGAAAAAGAAATACCAAATCATACAAAGGAAAGGTATGTGACACATATGTATTTACTGGCATGTAGCAGATGTTTTTGAAGAGTAGTCTACATAATGTGAACCATTCATATGTGGCAGCAGTACTTATCTATGCACAGATGTCCTGCTTAACTACTGCTATGGACAATACAGTGTGTGTACCTGTGGGCAGTGGGACATACCTGTGAAATGTGTAGCTCAGCATTAAATGTCAAAGATCTGATCAGTGTTATCTGTGTTCTGTACAGTAGTGTGGCCAATGGCTGTTGGGGGGATTAGCGCTGCCATTATATAAACATGGGTGTGACAGAGCAACACATGCATGATAGTCATATTAAAGTGTAGCTTAGCATTGGCAACTGCTGTAGCAGTCTAGTATGCTTATCTAGCATTTGTAGCTATATATACCCCCTCTA
The DNA here is from genome assembly GCF_019279795.1 of Protopterus annectens. NCBI lineage: Eukaryota > Metazoa > Chordata > Ceratodontiformes > Protopteridae > Protopterus > Protopterus annectens. The sequence continues at coordinate 195,558,614 of NC_056734.1, forward strand.
ATGTTAGTGTGTGTTCACATATGACACCTGTTTGTGTTGCAGCAAGGCCCAACAGTTCAGCTGTGAGGTCCAGGGACTTACAACAGTAGGGACCTTGTGTGTGTATGCCACACACATACGGAGAAATATATATGTGTCATATATATTCACATCTGTATATGTGCATAGAGCAGGGGACATATTGCAACTGTTTGTGAAGGGTGGAGATATATATGTTGATGCAGGTTAGTATGCACATATTTGTATGTAGGTTTTAGTGTGCGACAAACAAGACAGCATACAGTGCTGGTATATGACATGTGGTGGTTAAACAGTGTGGGTGGTTTGTTCAGTTTGCAATGTTGAAGCCAGTGAGGCCTGCTAAAGCTACATGGGCTGTGAACACTTTCAATGAATTTATCACAAGACTGTGCGATATTATTACAGTACTGTACACCTCACATACTTTGTATAATTGATATATATATATATATATATATATATATATACACACACACATATATATGTATATAAGAGAGAGTCATATATACTCATACACACCTACATCTACTTGTTGCAATAGATTCTCTGTACTGTTGACTGACTGTGATGGTCAATGTGTTTGTGAATACGTCAAAGATATGTATTTGTGGGATAGCTTAGTGGGAAACTGTTTATGTCATGGTATTATGGGTCCTTGCTTTGATCCCAGCAAAAGCTGTGTATTCTGTTGCTAGGCAGAAAAAAGTGCTATGGCATACAGTGTGATTAAGTCCCTTGGTTTTAACTGGGGTATGTCATTGGAGGCTAAAGCATTACGTCTGATTATTGATTGCTACTGATGTTTAATCCAAATCCTGTGTGCACTGTAGTACTACCTGAAGCTCTGGGCCTGTACAGCAAAGTATGGTGCATGTCCACATTGCTTGCATCCACTGTTTTGTGTGGTCCCTGTATTCATCACAGATTACATTCCTCAAGATTAAGGTTTTGTAAGTACTGACACACAGTACTGTATAGTGCACACGTAAAGCTTATCTGAGTTGCCATACCTTTGTGTCCTGTAATTATGTCTGATGTGTGTGTGTGTGGGTATGTCTGTAACATGTCCTCGGTCATGTGTGGTAAAAGATACAACTGCATAACTAGCAACAATTATAGTGGACTACAGCAGTATGCGACCTATATTCCCAATTGTGCACATATTTTGGCCACGGGTTTGCCATTAACAAGTTGTGTGGTATAATAGTAATACATTTACTGGACCTTACACTCATTGTGATGGATGACCTATTTCTTTACACATCAGCTTGATGTACATCTGCTGTGGCTAGGTGGTGCATTGTGTTGCATACAGTGTGCCTGGTACTAGTGTATAGTCTTATATCGTGATTTTATTTTGTTGCTGTGCAGAACATGGTTCATTAGATACAGTGAACCAGGCACTTTCAAGCAGTTGTGGGGTGAGCAGTGATAAGTGGTAGTTAAAGTGTTTCACTCTCAGTTAGCTAATAGGTTGCTATATATGGCAGTTCAGTGATATCTGTACTGTTTAATGTTAAAATGTGCCATATGACTTGCTCAGACATTTTTTTTCTTTACTGCCTTCCAGGTATCATGGCACATCACAGAAATCCCAGCTATAGTAGTGCTGAAGATAAGATCATTACTAGCTGTATGGATTCAGCACTACAGTCTAATGTTCTCACGAACCAGCCAGAACCAGCAGGAGCGTACTGCAATGCGGCAAGATGTTGTCCGGAGGGTAAATGAGGTAGGTCTGGATAAGGGGACAAATGAGCAGGTACGCCACCACTGCAGTGTGATCTACTCAGACATGTTAGTCAGCGTGCTTTGATGTGCGGAGACAACAGCTTGCAACAGGAGGTGGTGTTAATATCCATCCCCCCCTCACCAGAGTGGAGGAGCTGCTCCTGAACCTTGTGGCACCTGCCCAACAACAACAGCAGCAGACATGCACCATGATGGAGGTTGGAGCCATCCAGCAACCACACATGGGGCATGCAGGCAATATGGCATATCTGTAGACTACTGTTATCTGTACTGGTAGATCATGCAAATGTGAGATGTGGAGTGTGTAGTTAGAAGATGTGGAGCCTGTTGTGCAATACTGATCATTTGGAACATAATCTGTAGGCCTGTGAATGTAAACTGTTCTACTGTAAGATTGCAAACACACAGTAGCAATGCCACAGTTGTGGCCACTGATGTCTCATCTCTCATGTAGGTCCCTCTGGGGTGCCATCAAGGCAGCGGCAGATGCTGGTGAGTGTGTTCTACATTTATTATTGTAAATAAAAAGTACATGTCATAGTTAAGGTATAGGCCATGTACACATGTAACATCTACCCATAATGCATGCTGTGCATGTTTGGTGTAAGACCACGACATCTCACTCAATGTGATTAGCTGCCTCAAACACATGCAATACCCAGATCATCTCAAACAAATGTGGCTACACTGTAGTGACCATTGATAGGCAAAGTTGATACTCAACATACACAACTATGTCATACTTAGAGCATTTTAACATGCTACACATAAAGGATTCACAAACCCTCTGTAAAGACACACACCCAGTATCCAAAATCTCATCCACACATTACACATAATATACCAGAGGGGTAGAGGCCTATCATGGGCAGTTAAACGCCTGCAACACACTACACATTGATGTCAGGGAATGCTCCTTATTCGCCTCCTTACAAACGCATGTAACAGGTTGTGAAATGTAGCCAAGGTAGTACAGTTCCGCACTGCATGATTAGTGCTAGTTTAAAACATCTGTAGCCCTGAGGACCACACATGATGCTTCATGATGATGGCCTATGGTACTATACCCCATCCAGTTATTGTAACCACAGTACTACACATAGCTTACTGCTATACACCTCAATGTTGTGTGTGTGTGCATACATATGCACCTCTAAATAATATGCATACCAATCACCATTTGCACAACTGACACATATATGTCTTGTGATGCTATTGAGTGGCTAGGTCATATGACACACATTGGTCAACTGTATAAAGTATGTTTAAATATGCAGTTGTGTTTTAGCATGCCATGTCATTGATGACACTGGCATGTCCACAATATGATCTACACTCACCATAACTATTGTACATTGGGTATGTGGACGAATGGTATTCCATCAATTATACATGCACCACTGATAATGTGTGAATACTCATCATGCATAAGCAAAAAGTGTCCACAATTATTTGCTAAAGACACAGAGGCTGCAATCAAGCATTGATACCTATCTGACACACAGATACACATCCAGCCATGCGGCATGTAGACCTTGTGAGTTATGGTGCACAGTACATTACAGAGTTTTGAATACTTGCACAGCAATGTTGTGTCCATGTATGCATTATGCCCAGGGGAGGCTAATCACCTAATAACAAAACATGCATCAAAGCCATGTATATTGTTAGTAAATAAGGACTGTCTACATTTGCACTGCATGCTGTTGAGCAACACATGTCCTGCATGTTGGACCAGGTGATGACTGTTTTGCTTGGTGATAGCTACTGTACCCCACTATTACCCTGCTATTGTGTATGTTCCTGAGATTGCTGGTAGGAGTCTGCTTTAGGAGGAGTGTATTTGCATGTGTGCATGTGGTCTGACATGTTCAGGTCTTAGCAAGCAAGGCTTTCCTGTTTTCTTTTCTCACAGGTGCGGAGGTGGGGCTGGTTCAGTACAGCAGGGAACCTGATGTCACTGAGACAGACAGTGATCACGAGGATAGGTGTGTTGTGGCACTGGCAAGTTTGTCAGGGTCTGTTGTTGGGCCATCAACTGACAGTACACAAGTCTCCACCCCATCCATGCAGACAGTCACACTGCCTGTACATCCATTATCACCATTGCCCTTAGCTGAGGGACAGTGTACAGTTGGCACTGGCCAGGACAGTGTGGTTTCTACGGCACATGTATCAGGACACAGCAGCCATAGCCAGATGTCTGAACGGTAGCACATAAGCAGATGCCCAAAGGTTCTCATCAGAGCACTGTTGGTCATCATGCCCTGGCAGACGTAAGCACAACTCTTTTCTCAACCACACATGATTGTTCCAGGCTGTCATGGAAGCACAGGCACAAATGGAGCAGTACACCAGACAGGGGACTCATGGGCACAGAGGGCTCATAACACCTCTGTAAATGACAGAGTCAGGTGACCTAGCAGGTGCCATATATGTAATTACACTGAGGTCATTGATAGACGCTGGGTGAGACATTGATGTCCTCCACAATGTCAGCGTCCATGCCGTACAGGACAGTGTGGACGGTTGAGACGCCAACGGACGCATGCCAGCAACATCAGCAGCTGGAGGTCGCCGGGTGGATGTCCAGCAAAGTCACAGCCGCTCCCCAGTAGGGTAGCCAAGGCACCAGCCCCAGCAATGCTGGGGGCTGTCCATAGACCATCCTAGAAGACCCACGTGGCACGTGGTTCTGGCCAGTCCCAGCAGGGACCTGGATCCAGTGGGACATATGTCAACCTCTGGAGGATAGTACCCAGTCTGATTAGTACCCGGCATCACTGTCTGTAGCACTCCTGCCAGGCACAGGTTCCGTGATCCGCGTGGCCAGAGACTGTGATCTGTAAAGCTCTGCCAGGTACAGTCTGTAGCTGTCTCCACAAACTCTCGTGATATAGCAGCCACATGGTGGAACTGTGTGCATGCAGACATGCACATAAACCAGAAACCTAGGGCAAACGTGACACCCGCACACATTACATTAACATTGGCCCAGTAACAGTACTCATGGCCCTCACACACAAGCTCAGTGTAGGCCTCTGGCAAAACCAACAATACAGCCTGTGCATATTGATGAAACCTGTGCCAATTCTCCTGTCATTTGTAACATTGATGCAGGAACTGGTTAACATGGTGCTGATGCACAGGGTGACTTTTGATAAAGTATAGCAATGGTTGAATGTGTAGCATGTTATTAGCAGTAAAGTGTAATGATATCCTTGAAGGTGTAGCTGAGCAGGCATGATGCATTAAAGCTGTAATTAGCAATGTTGTATTGCTTCCGCCAGTGTTTATTCCACCGTAATGTTTTGTTTGCCCATGTGCCACTGTGGCTGATGTGTGTAGTTGTGTCAGCATGTGTTATACAGTGGACAGTAAGTGTGTGGGGTGTGTGCAGCACAGGTTTGTAGGTGTACATTTGTGAACATGGTGGAGGGTGCACTGTCTGACCAGTGCAATTACACAGAAGGAAACTTTGCACTTGGCCTCGGCTGTCGTAGGGTCTCATTTGATGCCATTCAGCCAACATTGAGAAATGCCTCATTACTTGAAAAAAGTTCTCGTAATATTGTATGTCTTGCCATATTCCATGGCATCAACTACGGTCAGTGACCATTCTTCAAATGTTACCACCTGGTGCAGGATCACTGTTGTATTTTATATGTCACGGAAGAAAGGTTTATAAATGGCTACGAAAACTGGTCTGGTAGCCATTTTCTTAGGTTAATTATTTAGTCCCAGCCATCAGACATGCATCTGTTTTACCTCAAGGAAAAATTCAGAATGTTCCAGAGGTTAAAAAGCCTGCCAATCCTGTGAGGCAGAGTTGACACTTCATGGATTTATCATCATGACTTAGCTCATGCTGGCACCAAAGGACCATCTCATATGGACTTGGGTGATGATGTCATATCATGGGCTGGAATAATTCCAGCACTCTGAACAATATTAAAATCAATTTGGGAACTGAGAAAACTGTCCAAATTGGCAAGTATTAAGCAATGCCACATTTTCTGCTTTAGAACTAGTGACTGATGAACTGATTGCTATGAGCTGCTGTAGTCCTCCAAAACCGTATGGCTCCGATTTCACCCTTATAGCAGTGAAAGAGTGGAACTTAACTGGCTTTTAATCCTGGAGGTGTTGTACATTTTATTCCTGACAATCAGCACGAAATTGAAAGTCATCTCGAATTCGAAAGTCTCGAACTCCTAAGGCCAAGGGGCCGACATTAACTCAACATGGGCATGGTTAACCTAACTTTGTTCTCCTGGGTTGGGGAGGTGGACTATTGAAGTTATTTTTATTAATCGCAGTATTCGCTCTTATTGCCTTTCTTGTTGTGTTTTAAGTCAAAGCATTGATTTTGAAATTAAGGTCTTTTAAGACTACTAAAAGGTGCCAAAAGTTCGAGAGTACCTGCAGTCATAAATATGGATGTGATGAAATAAAAATGTGACAATGCTGAAAGAACCATGACCACATGGTTATGTTAGACTAAATGGTGATGCTTACACACATCAAATGGGGGATTGTAGAAATATGGAACGGCAGCTGAAAGTATGTTCTTAAGGAAATTGAGTATGTGACAATCTGCATGCATTAAGATGGACTTTGTACTCACCGAACTCTCAGTAAACTGTGAATAGTAGAAAAGTACTGAAAAACAAGAGCCTGCTGTTTTGAGCTAAGCAAAATGCATCTTATATGGAAGTGCATCCCGATTTTCTTCTTCTGCCTAGAGATGTAGTAATGTGAACTGCTTTAAGCCTACGGGTGAAACCACTGATTGGTTAATTGTCTTTTGTACTGATTTGGTCTAGTTTATATTTTTGTACTGTCAGCAGTATTACAAGCATATAAGCTTATGGATTCCTTTGTTCGGGGTGTCTCCTGGTACTTTCCATGAGAGCTCCTCTCTAAGCACGTAATAAATACCATGAGAGAGGAAAATTGTCTTGTCTTCATTTAAGTAAGATGCTAAATGCAATATCTCCATATGGGGTTCCACTTCAATGTTGAATTACTGAAACTTCGAATCTTCATATGGTCGAGACCATAAGGATTGAGTTCTTCAGTAATGTATGAAAATGTGAAGTGTAATTAAAAAAAAAAAAAAAAAAGTTTCTTCAGGGGGGCAAGCCCCCTACACCTCCCAACATAAATATACTAACTCCGAGATTGTGCTACAGTGCGGAAAAGGGAAATCTCCCATTCACGCTCTATGCAGAAGTGCAGATGATTTCCAGTTTCCATAAGCTGTAGTGCGATCATGGAGATGGTATGAATTAAGTAGAGAGAGGTGCAGGGAGCTTGCCCTCCTGCAGAAATGATACGTTGTTTTTTTCATTTCACTTCCCCTAATTTCGAGTTGACTGAAAACTACTGGAGTCATATGGTCTCAAATCCATGGAAGTTCGAGTTTTCAGTAATGGTCGATATTGTAAGTGGAACCATCTACAGCTATCTATCTATACAGTGAATATAAAAGGTGTACAAACCCCTGTTAAAATGCCAGGTTTTTTGTGATATAAAAAAATGAGACCACAATAAATAATTTCAAAACTTTTTCCACCTTTAATGTGACCTATAACCTGTTCAATTCAATTAAAAAACAAAACAAATCTGTTATGGGAAAAAATATAAAAAATAAAAAAACTTACAATACGCTGGATGCATAAGTGTCCACACCCTTACACTTTCAACTTTGTTGAAGCACCTTTTGATTTAATTACAGCATTCAGTCTTCTTGGGTACACCTGCTATCAATTAAATGGAAGCTCTGATTAACCCCAAACAAAGTTCAGCTGTTGCTTGAAGCAAGTTTTTCTGAAAGCATTTGCTCCAATTTGCCTGGTACAGCCAAAAGCCATGGTTCACAGATAGCTTACAAAGCATCAAAGATATCTCATTGTTGAAAGGTATCAGTCGGGAGAAGGGTTTGCAAAACTTTCCCACAGCAATGGATATACCATGGAACACAGTTAAGACCGGCCATCAAAAAGTGGAAAATGTGGGATGACAGGATGTTGCAAAGAACTAGACATCCCTCCAAAATTGATGAAAAGACTAGAGTGAAAACTGGTCAGCGCGGCTGCCAAGAAACTTACAGCAATACTGAAGGAGCTTCAGGAATTTCTGGCAAGTACTGGTTATGTACTACATGTGACAGGTTGTGTACTACATGTGACAATCTCGTATTCTCCCATCATCTGGGCTATGGGGTGAGGGTTGCAAGATGGAAGCCTTTTCTTACACAGAAAAACATCACAATCATCAAGTCTCCCATGGTCTAATGAAACCAAGGTTGAACTTTTTGGCCAGAATTCCAAAAGGTACATTTGGTGCAAAAACACTTCACATCACCAAAAGAACACCACACTCACCGTGAGGCATGGTCATGGCAGTATCATGCTTTGGAGGTTGCTTTTCTTCAGCTGGAACTGGGGCTTCAGTCAAAGTGGAGGAATTATGAACAGTTCCAAATACCAGTGACTTTTGTCCCCAAACTCTTTCAGTGGCATCTGCTAGAAACACTGAAGATAAGAGGAATTTCACTTTTTACACGACAATGACCCCAAGCATACATCCAAATCAATAAAAGAATGGGCTTCACCAGGTGTGAAAGAAATTAAAGTTTTGGAATGGCCCAGCCAGGCCCAGACCTAAATCCAATAGAAAATCTGTGGAGTGACCTGAAGAGGGCTCTGCACAAGAGAGACCCTCACAATCTGCCAGTTTTGGAGCGCTTTTAAGGAAGAGTGGGCCAATATTCCCAAGTCAAGATGTGCCGTGCTGACACTCTTACCCAAGAAGACTGAATGCTGTAATTAAATCAAAAGGTGCTTCAACAAAGTATTAGTTTAAGTGTGTGCACACTTATGCAACCAGCTTATTGTACTTTTTTATTTTTTATATTTTTCCCCAAACAGAATTTTTTGTTTTTCAACTGAATTGTACAGGTTATAGGTCACATTAAAGATTTGAAAAGTTTTGAAATGATTTATTGTGGTCTCATTTTTTTATATCACAAAAACTTGGCATTTTAACAGGGGTGTGTGTAAACTTTTTATATCCACTGTGTGTGTGTGTGTGTGTGTGTGTGTGTGTGTGTGTGTGTGTGTGTGTATATATATATATATATATATATATATATATATATATATATATATATATATGTGTGTGTGTGTGTGTGTGTGTATGTAAATATATATGTAAAGTAACCTGTCCTATGCTTCCACTACAACATTCCCCTCCACAAAACCAAAAGTTAAAACCAGTATGGTATTCCCTAATGATGGAACCCCTGCTTATGGCCTAGCTCATGGTTTACCCAATAGGAAGCACAACAGAAAGAGTAAATTAAGACACAATGGTGACTGGCCTGACTGCATGTTACTGCACAGAGAATGGGATAAACATAATTTTTTAAATTGTTCTGAAAGCTGAAACGAGTGGTCAAAATGATAACGACATTGAAAGTCTGAGCAGACACATGCACCAACTTTGTAAAACATCTAAACATACCAGAAAATCCACCATGAAGTTACTGACAAAGTCTAAAGTGAACGGTGGACAGCAACATGATAAAAAGTAAATGCATCTTAACATATACTTGCCTAGTACATTTTGTACCTACCATAAATGTAGATGTTAGAGTGTTCACACTGCTGCAGTCATCACACTTGGGTTATCCTGCCTTCAGGCGGTCCCACAGTCAGCCAGAGTTCCAAAGTCTTGGTCCGGGATCTGTTGCTGTCGCTTCTTCCCTGATGTCAGTGCGCCAGGAGTATATAAGTGGCACATCCCACGCCATTTTCTTCAGTTTTTCTTGCCCCAAATGTCAGGTGCGCCCAAGTAGGTAGGCAATACATATTGCTAACAAAACATATAAAAGGAATACCTTCAGTTACAAGCAAATACACCACAAAGGTTGTACAGGATAGAAAGGTATAGAAAAGTTCAGCTAGGTCAGAGGGGATGGAGGAGGTACTGGACTTCAGCAGTGTGAACACTCGAACATCTACATTTATGGCAGGTACAAAACGGTACTAAGTTCGTGTTACACTGCTGCAGTCATCACACTTGGGTTGAATCCCAAAGCTAAGGATGGGCGGTGAAACTAAACAGGGTTTGAGAAGCTAGTAGGCCCTGCAGAACTGCAGTGGCAAAGACAGCTCTGGTTTTAGAGTATAGAGGTAAGTGATAGTGCTTGGTGAAGGTGTGCACTGAACTCCAAGTTGCAGCCTCTAAAATATCCTTTGGTTGGTACCCTCTGAAGAAGGCTGTTGATGTTGCTGTAGCCCTGGTGGAATGGGGCCTAATGTTACCAGGTTTCCCATGGTGTGTAGCAGAAACGGATACAATGTCCTATCCATTTTGAAATGGTCTGTTTTGAGATTGCCTTTCCTTGTGATCCTGCAGCATAGGATACAAAGAGCTGGTCAGATTTTCTGAAAGCCTTAGTTTTATCCAAGTAAATAACGTAATTGCCTGTGAATGTCCAAAGAGTGTAGGAGCCTTTCCCCTTTGTTCTGGGGGTTTGGATAAAGGTGGGCAAATGAATGGGTTGATATAGGGCGACACTGGATATCACCTGTGGCATAAAGGAAGGGTTATTCATAAAGCGAATCTGTCTTGATGAAAAATGATGAAAGGCTCCACTGCCATTAGGGCCTTTAGCTCTGAGACTCTTCGTGCTGAAGTTATTGCTAGCCGCAGGGCAGTTTTCCATGATAGAAACTGTAAGTCAGCTATAAAAGCTGGTTCAAAGGGTGGTAGTGTAAGATTTTCCAAAACAAAGTTGAGATCACAAGTTGGTGTTGGTGCTCTCTGGGGCGGTCTTGTTCTTAGCCCCTCTGAGGTACTGTCTTAGTAATGGATGTGAAAATATAGGAGGATCCGTGTTGTACTGAGCTGAAATAGCGGAGGCGTGATCTTAATAGATGAAAAGGAAAGTCCTTGTGCAACATCTCCGTTAAATATTGTAGAATCTGAGAAATATTTGGGACAAGGGAATTTTGGCCTTTAGCCTGGTTCCAGGTGCAGAATCTTTTCCATTTGTCTGAATAGGCTCCTGGTGCTGGGCCTCCTGGCCTCCCAGAATGACCTTCATAACAGCTTTAGAGAAGTGTTGACTGGTTGTTTAGGTATTTGCCATGCAGCCAGATTTAAAGCCCTGAGCTGGCTGTGTAGAACTGATTGTTTTGTTGAGTGAGCAGGCGAGGAATTTGAGGTAAATCCATGCGGGCCTTGAGCCATGTTCCTTAGTATTGATACCAGTGTTGGCGTGGCCAGTCTGGAGCAATGAGTATCATTTGTGGCCTCTCTAATCTGGCTTTCAGCAGCACCTTTGCCAGAAGAGGCAGTGGAGGAAAGGCATACACTGTTAATGTTTTCCAGCTGAATGAGAGGGCATCCACTTTCCAAACTAGTGTGTGGTATGTCCTTGTGCAAAATTTCAGTAGTTGGTAGTTTTGGGGGAGGCAAACAGATTTATGTCTGGGCTCCCCATTTTTGAGATTATCATTGCGAATACTTGTGGATCTAGTTTCCACTCATGAGGATCTATGATGTTTCTGCTTAGATCGTCTGCCAATGTGATTTTCTTTCCTGGTAGGAATTGTGCTTGTAGTTGAACTTGGTAGGTCAGTGCTGTGTTCCACAAAGTCATTGCTTGCCTGCATAGGGGGTAGGAATGTGTGCCCCACCTTGTTTATGTACCACATCACTGTGGTGTTGTCCATCTTATTATGAGTTGTCCTGGATGTAGGAGGTCCTTGAAAGCTGTTAGGGCATTTTGTACAGCTAGCATCTCTTTTGATTGATATGTAGATGCCTTTGATCTGCAGACCATTTGCCCTGAATACACTGTCCTGCCATGTGCTCCCCAGGCATAATCCGATGCATCTGTTGTTATAGTTTGCCTGGCTTTGGGTAAGGTAAAGGCTGACCCTTGTTGAGGTGACATGCCTGAGCCCCACCATAGAAACTCCTGTTGAAGGCAGAGAATGAGTGGTATTATTGTTTCCAAGCTGTGGCTGTGTTGAGTCCATATGCTTTCAGGTACCATTGTAATTTCCTCATATGCAGTTTTGCATATGGTATTAGTATATGCAAGATGCCATGAATCCCAAGGCCTGCAGAATTTTTCTTGCAGGAGTCGAGATCCTTGTTGCCATCATTTTGATATTGAGTCAGTTGTCCTTGCTTGTCTGACATGAGATAAGCCATCTGGGCCGTTGTATTTAAGCTGGCACCCAGGAATATTATGTCATGTGAGGGCACTAGTTTTGACCTTTTCGCTTACTGTGTACCCTAGGCAACTTAATAGGTTTTTGACAAACGCCAGATGCTTTAAAAGAATGTCCTTGCTTTCTGCTTGAATAAGGCAGTCCAGGTATGGATATATTTGAATTCCTCTTTGTCTGCAGTATGCAATTACTGGTGCCAGGCATTTTGTGAAGACCCTGGGCGCAGTAGATAAGCCAAAGGGCAGTGCAGAGAATTGGTAATGGATTGAACCTGCTATAAATCAGAGGTATCTTCTGCAATTTTGTCTGATAGGGACATGCAGGTATGCCTCCTTGAGGTCCAACGGTGCTAGCCAAGCCTTCTTGCCCAGCATGGGAAGAAGTTGCTGTAGTGTTAGCATCTTGAATTTGGGTACTTCCAGATATGTGTTTAGAATCAAGAGGTCCAGAATGGGTCTCCAGGCTTTGTCCTTTGGGAACTAGAAAGAGTCTTGAGTAAAATCCTTGTCCTTGCTCCTGTGCAGGAACCTGTTGAATGGCTCTCATGTCCATGAGAGCTGTAATTTCTTTGAGCCTCTGCCCATTGATTTGGTGGCAGGTTTGGCATTCCTTTTATCCTTGGTAATGTGTGAAAGTGGAATCTGTATCTTTGAGATACAATATTTAGGACCCATTTGTCTTTGTGATGATGTGCCAGTTGTCTGCAAAAGTGCTAGTTTTCCTCCCAAAGGAGCTGTTGTGGCAGTCTGAGGGTTAGTCATTGAGTTTGTCTTCTGATAGTTTGAGACCTGTCTTCTCCTCCTTTCTGTGTTGTGGCACCCCATTGTCGAGGCTTGTAAGAGCCTTGTGACTGACCTCTACCCCTTCGGCGTCTGTATTTGCCCTCTGTGGTCTGTCAGAAGCTGGAAAGGACCAGTTTTTGGTTGGCCAATTTCTGCTGAAACGAGGGGGTTGAACATGTAAAAAATCCTTGACCGTCTGCATAGATTTTGCCTTATCCTCATTTTCTTTAAAACCTCTTCTGCTTTTACACCAAATAAAACATCCTGCTGTAAAGGTGCATCCAATAACTTTGCTTTAACATGATCAGGTAAAGTTTGTTCTTTAACCAAGCATGCCTACATATGACAGACCCTGTCACTGCTGCTCTACACTAAGCTTCCAATGAATCAAATCCACATTGCAAAGTATGTTTTCCCACTTGTTCAGCTGCATGCAAATAAATCTTGCATTTCCTTGTAATCAGGCTGCTCTGTGATAATTTTTGTTTTAACTGAGGCATCAAATATTGTTGATATTTCCAGCATGTGAAACTGGTAATTTAAGGCCCTCATAGCTACAGTAGCTGAGGTATATACTTTCTTTTCCCCATCTGTCTAGTGCTCTAGAATCCCTTTCAGAGGATACAGGATTTTTAGCAATAGAGGCCTTAGCCCCTTTGGGACCCTGGGAAATGGTTTCTGGGTCAGCAACAGGGCTTTTATATAGGAATTTGTGTGAGTCAGGGACTCTGTAGTATCTGTCTGGTTTGGCTGGTGCAGGAGGTAGTGAATCTGGGTTAAGGCTAGATTCTGAATAATCATCATCCATAATGTCTAACACGGGTGGAATAGCAAGTGGTCTGTGCTGGGGTAGTAAAAGGAACCCTCTGAGCCCTTTCTTAGAATCGGATAATCCTGGCCTTCCCAGTGGAAATGTTCCCTCATGGTATGTAAAGTTTCTCCAAAGAGTAGTCTCTGGGAGAGATGCTGAAGGAATAGACTCTTCAGCATCAGAGTCTTCATAAGGGGGAAAAGAGTATTCCTGTTCCTCAGAAGAATCTGAGGAAATTGAAACCAGGTCAGAGGAAGCATTGTCCTCCTCCTGTCTAGGCCTTTTATCAGGAGGGGGATGGGAACCCTGATTAGGGTAATTAAGTCTTCAGCCATCTTTAGCATGTTTCTAGGCATGGGGCCTTGTACTGGAGACTGCTGTACAGTCTTCTTTGCTTTTAAAGGGTTTTCGGCTTTGCATAGGATTTAATAGCGAGTGTAGTCGGTCTGAAGACACCTTCTGCAACTGGAAGGCGTTTCAACTACACCGGAATCTCCTTCAGCCATGGAGTCGAAGGCCTAAAGATAAAGGTTGTGAAGGCCTAGCAATCTCCGCTTGGGAATCGAATGCCGCCTGGGGTTCTAAATCAGCGGTCGTCAGCTGCCGTAGGCACCTCACTGAAAACCGGAGAACCGGCGATTGGTCTAGCAGAGGCCTCGGAATCTGGTTTGGGTCTCGGCTGCCTGTCCTTATCTTTGCGTTTTTTATGCATTCCGGTCGTCGGCTGCTCCGACGGCATAGTATAATTAAATTTCCTACCAAAATAATGTAAAGGCGGGCTAAATCAAACCGACGTTTTATAGTTCGTTTGTTAAACCTAGCACAAAACAGACAACCTGTGACGTTGTGGTCTGGGCCTAGGCAAGGAATACAATAAGAATGAAAGTCCTTATGAGGTATTTGCTTCCCACAAGAAATGCAATTGTTAACTTTTTCTGACATCGGACTGAGGCAAGAAAAGGTTCCCCAATGGGGTACTTAGCTTTATTGAAGACTTCGGTCTGAAATTCGATTTGAAAATCTCATGAGTCGGCCGACCGACACTTGCGAACTGCTTCTGCTTCGGGCACCGCACGGCAAGAAAGACTGGGGAAAATGGCGTCGGATGCCTCTTGTATACTCCTGGCGCACTGACGTCAGGGAAGAAGCGACAGCAACCGACGCCTGACAAAGACTTTGGAACTCTGGCCAACTGCGGGACCGCCTGACGGCAGGATAACCCAAGTGTGATGACTGCAGCAGTGTAACACGATGAACATCAAAGCACCATAGACTAGTAAGCTCTGTTCTAACTGAGGAAGTAATGCAAAGAATGAAGAAAGGAGCATGCACGGTAAGCAGTATTCTCACCTGTCAGAAAAAGAAAAAGAAAAAAAAAACCTCCGTCAGTGCTTTAAGAAAATGATACTTTAAACATTGTTAAAGCAGGATATAGCAAACTGCTCCGGTCTTTTAACACCTAGTCTTAACGTTTATCTTTTTGTACTTACCTGAAAAACAAATACATTTAATATGAAAGTGCTTTATGAAAAATCTGCTGAAACTTGACAACTACAACGCATTTAACAAATGAGGAATTAGTGTGCTTTAATTAGTTCAAGAAAAATTTTACTTCTGTTTTAATATGGCTGTTAAACAAGTGTATTACAGTAAATATAGTTTATTCACAATAATTTAACTTAAATAACACAAGGGTTTGGTGCTGCACTACATTTTTAAAAGGATCATTTGTAACAAAAACTGGTAGGAGAAGGTGAAAGTGTCACTCAAGGTGACATTTTCCCATGATACTGTTCTGAATTCAATAGCAAATTTATGCAGGAGCTCTCTTTCTTAGACCATCCCATAATGAAAAAATGCCACTTTACATAATGTTTCCATTAAGCCCACATTTGGTTGGTAGTTTCCTTCCATGCTGCTACCAATGTTCACGCTTTCACAGTCTGGCTTTTTTATCACCAATAAACATGAAGGCATGCTTTCACCTAAACCTCCTACCCAGAAAATAGTTAATATTTTTCTTCTAGCAGCAACTGTAACACAGCGACAAGAAGTTAAAAAACAATGTTTGTTATATTAAAATCTGTGAGCACAGACATGAGGTAAGACATGGAGAAACAGGGAACTGTTTCCTTTAACTAAAAGGCCACAAATAATGGCCAACCTGATCAACAAGTTTAAAAGTTTCTCCAGATACCTGCACCATTCAAACCCCCCAGAAAACAGCTGTAGTACATCAGTCAACAGTCAATGTATCCACCTGTCTTCTGGATAACAGTGTGTTCCTATTCCCTTTCTCAATAGCAAAATTGTCTGGCTCCTGGAATACACCAGTTTACTTGCCCATTGTAATTCCACTATAATTCCATGCATGATCATGTCAGAGTTCCTCTCATAAGCTTCTCAGTGAAGTCCATGCATTTCATGCAGGTTTTCTTGCAACACTGTAAGACTGTACTGTCCGAGAGATACAGTCACCCATCTAGAGGATTGCCTAAATATACCATGGTCACTTCCGTGTTACCATATACAGCAGATACTGCCGGAAATAAGCACGCTTTTGGGCAGTCCTCGAAATGCAACACCTAGGAATTCATAGCCACGCTCAAAGGCTAAAGTCCTGTCTTCCATATCCAAGATGATGCGATCCTTTCTCCTATCTAAAAGGAAAAAAGACTAAATCAGTTAAGACAATAACAAAAGCAATCTGCACTACAGACTTGGAGAATGAAAGGTTAGTCACAATAAACTGTAGGATGAACTACAATACAATCAACTGCACGGATTTTTCTGCCGATTTTCTTAAAATACATTATCCACTTACAATAATACTGTGCAAAAAGACATCAAATGAGGTAAAATCTAGTTCAGATAAAGGCAGCTTCGATGGAAAGCACAAAGTACTAGAGATGGTGTATGCCAAATGGACATGAAAATAGCGAGACTTGCAAAATATGCTTTACTCAGACTACCAAATGATCAAATAAAGCCGCTTCTAATGTACTCACCACAATGTTCCATCTATGTTGTCCATTTTCATTCTTCCTCAACCTGTGGGTGGACTCAGCCGCTTTCCAAAGCTTTAGGCTCCAAAGCTCAAGCTCCTCCTCCACCCATAATGCCTCATTCCTCCAGATTACCTCAGATCGAGTTTTCTGGTAACATAAGCATACAATATACGAAAGTATAAATACAATTAGGTAAGCAATAGAAAGAGAGCAAGGTTCAGGAGCACAAACAGGAACTTTGGTTGCTACAAACATATCCATCAGGTCTTTCACATCCATGGGCAGGGGGAAGGAGTGTGGGAAAGTTGAAGAATAAAAACGGACAACACAGATGGAGCGTTATGGTGAGTACATAACTTTTTATCTTGAAATTATCATTTTCATTCGTTCCTCAACCTCTGGGGCACGGTCCCCAGCTACAGTAAACCTGGATGGCCTCATGGAAGGCTGTTCTGGAGCATTGCAGAACCAAAGGCAGCTCTATTTTGGAGGTAATATCTATCTTATAGTGTGAAATAAAGGTATGAAGGTTTGACCACGAAGCTGCTGCATCACTCATCAACTGAGACCCTAGACCAAAAAGCTTGGGATGTTGACATGGATCTGGTAGAGTGGGCTTTGACTGGTGTGGGCAAAGATGTACCCTTAAGATGCATACACAAAAGAAATGCAATCTCAACCATTTGACTAAAGTGGCCTTAGAAACTGGTTTTCCTTTTCTGATAATTGATAAAGGATATGAATAACTGATCAGACTTTCTGAATGATTTTGTCCTGTCCAGATAAAAATGCAGTTGTCTATGAACATCTAATAGATGAAGGACATAACTCTCCTTGTTTTGAAAATTGGGAAAGAAAACTGGTAGGTTGATGGACTGGTTAATATTGTTCCCTGTAGCAGCTTTGGGTAAAAGGAAGGATTAATAATGTAAAGTGGCTATCTTTACGGAAAATCAAATCAAATAAGGAGGTTTGTATTAAAAAAAAAAAAAAAAAAAAAAAAAGGCTTGTAACTCTCAAACCATTGTAGAAGTGATGGCCAACAAGTTTTCCATGAAAGGAATATCAAATTTACTTTGGCCAAAGGTTCAAAGGGAGGACTGACTAGTGCCCGATCCAAAGTAGGGGTGGGATCCTTGACAGGAGGGCAAAGCAAGAAGGTACCTCTAAGAAAGACTTTGCACAGTTTTGAAGAAGCTAGCTATGAAATTTTTTCTCTGATGTGATTATCTGAAATGGCCACAATACAAAAAGACACTGCAGAGGTAAGAAGGATAAAAAGCTGTAGAGCAGCTCAGGAAACGAAGGAATGTTTTAATAGTATAAATACAATTACATGCATGAACCACGCGAAAAAGGAAAACACTTAACAGGATCATCGCGGTTTTTTTTTTTTTTTCCATTTTGCTGCCCTCCAGAGACCCAACCATGCCATTACCTTTATGCAATGAAAAAATATACAATTTATATTTTCCTTTTCACAAATCACTAACCCAAAAGTACAAATTTTAACCTAAGACAAATTTTGTTAAAACACATAACTTCTGTTACAGTTTCATCATAAAAATAATTTTAATATAATAAAATACTTCCTAAAAAATTCTTAATCTAAAGTCTAGCTGCCCTAAGTTTTAAAATTGGGACTAGGGAGATATTTTCATTGAAGCCCAGGGGATTTATTGGGCTTCCAATATTAACCACCAGTAAATCTCTTGGGTATTCTACTTTTATCTTCCATTGTCCCCCTCTTGGGTCTTGTAAAAAACTTTTGCAAGGAAGCAAAGTATACTATTTTTGTTTTGGAAGTTCAAAGTATGCTTACAAAGTGCATTTGTTATGCCTTTCTTTCTAATGTTATAAAAATGTTCAGAGAGTCTTCTTTTAAAAGCCCGTTTTGTCTTCTCGACATAGAACGCTAAACATTTAATGCACTAAGCCAGATAAATCACTCATTTGCTGTTGCAATCTGTATAGCTTTTAGACTGCAGTGGTGGTGCTGCGGTAGCGTTGTCGCCTCACAGTAAGACGCTGTCCTGTTCGAGTCTCAGCTAGAGCGTCTTCTGTGGAAACATGCGTGAATGGGCGAACTTTGTTGAAGGTTGTGCGTCAGGGCTGGCAACTCGGCACATAAAAATCTACTGCCAATCATTAGCGGACCGGAGTTCCGCTTTGGCGATTTCTAACCGAAAAGCCGAAAGACACAACATCTGTCTCAGCTCTGAACATATATGCAATTCTGTATTACTAATGTGGGCACATTTTCCACACCTAAACGTACCTTTCTTACTTCTCGTGTTACCTATACCTTTATGTTGAGCTACCTCTAATATACTTTTTTATATTACAACTCTTCCTGTACGTAAATTTTAAAGGCAATATATTTAAATATCCTTTTAAATCTAAAAAGCTGGCAAACTTTTCCCAAGTTTTAGTTATAACATTCTTACTGACATTTATAATGACTTTTAAGAGAGATGCTAAACTATTTCCTTCTTCCATGTTCTGGTTGTAGTTATTAAGCATTTCGTAGTGTGACCGACTTCAAATTAATATTCACTTACCTAAAATGGGACCATGACTATCTTTTCTCCCATCCTTTACTTCTTTTACTTCTTCAATAATTCTTACTGGGAACTTTCTCCAAGAACATTATTTTTTTCAATCAATCACACTCATTTTTAAAATTTCCTTCTTCAGATATCTTCATTGATATATTAAACTGACCCTTGAGGACTCTTTTGTTTAGAGGGGTGTGCATTTATAAAATATAAATAAGAGTTTGAAAATGTATTTTTTCTATAGACTGTAGACTTAAACTGCTCATTAGCTTCAGGTTTATGAATAACATCTTAAGTAATTCACAATTTTTTTAGTGATATTGTAAGTAAATTTATGGAACTCTGTAGTGGCATTAATATAATTTAAGAATTTCTTCAATTTATCTTCTGTCCCCAGGATTCACTAATCTTCTGTGTAAGACTAAATTAGTCTTACACAACAGCCAGTCTAAGAGTAAGACGGCAGCACGCCATGCATATTAATGAGGGCTCGCTGCCTCATCTCTAAAACTAACACGGAGCATGGACGAGTGTAGAGGGCGGGTCGGACTGCCGTTCAGTCCAAAAGTCCATGCCCCTGCAAGTTTGAAACTCGGGAAATGTCTAGTTACATGAGCGAGTCCATTCACGTGTACATTCTAACACTAAACTCCCCCATATAGTAAACCCCATGCAAATATAAAACGTAAAAGAAATTTTTTTTTTTTTCATTTCAGATATAGCTGCGTGTGTTTGCGTGGATTTGCCCATTGCTTAGCTACAGTTAGCAGTTTAGACACCGAAGAGGAGAATAAGAAAAATATATGCAAATTAAGCGAAATAGCAATAGAATAGTGGTTAGAGCCTTCGCACAAAGAGGAGGCATTCATGGTTCGAGTCCCACCGCTACACTTTTCATTTTCTGTTGGAAATCTGTATACAAAAATATTTCCTGACATGTATTATTTAAAGTTTTGTAAAAAGCATTGAAATGTAACATGTAGTAGGGAACGAATCTTGTATTAGATTATATATATATATATATATATATATATATATATATATATATATATATATATAGGAAGGTGAAATGGTTATGCATACTGATCCATGAGTAAATTATTTTAAGCAATGTAAAGCACTGCTAAGCATATTTTACCAGTATTGAGCATATTTATATTTAATTGCTCGTAGCTGAGCAGTGCGTTAACTAGCATAATGTCTTTGCGTGGAGCTGCGCATCGCGCAAACTAGTGCAAACAGAACATGGTTGCGCATAGCTGCGCACCGCACTAACCAGCACGTCAGGCAACGTTGGGCAAAGTCGGCTAAATACGGCCACACCTCCTTCACTGTACCTTAACCATTCAGGTCTGGCCAGTAGGAAAATAAAAAACAGTGACAGGGCTCGAACTCGGGATACTGTGCACTATAGTCACAGTACATAACCACTAAGCCATGACAGCATTTCATAACCATGCACTTTAAACAGACACATATCTATCAAAGGAATATTAAACATTGCTAACATCAGCTAAGCAGGTGTGCCTACAGCTGAGTTTTTCGAAACTGGCCAATTACAAATAAGTGTGGGAAATTAGGTATATTTAAGCTCCACAGGCGGGAATACTTGCCATAACTGGTTGTTGCTCCCTTCTGCAGTCAGATTGGTCGGTGTTGGAGAAGGCACTCGATTTTGAGTGCAACGTTGGAGCATTGAGGAGACCAAAGTAATGGTTTGGCTCCTTGTCCACAATCATGAGGAAAGACTCCTGCGGGCCAGTACCAGGGCACCCAATACAAAACAGAGGCCTGGAAATGTCTAGCTCACGATCTCACCAGTGCCACTGGCGCCTCGGACTGGTGAGCAGGTCAGGCACCATTACTCTGACCTGAAGCGATGCACGGATCATCAACTGGACTAGTGGATCCAGGAGGCCCGTGGGATGGCAAATGCCCCAGTACTGAGTAAGTAGCCATTGTATTAAGTATTTAAGAATTGCTATTCTTGTCGATACTATGGATAGGTATGTCTCATTATCACTGCATTTACTTCACAGCTGCAAGTGTCTGGGCTATGAATCAGCAAGCCCATGAAGATAGGCTGTAAAGGCTGCGTCACCAGGCAGGTTAGTAATTACTCTGCATGTACTGTTATATAAAATAAATGAGAAAGCCTTCAAAAAGTGTTTTAACCCAGTAAATAAAGGTGTAATAATTCTTTAATAAAGGTATAATTCCTGGAGTGCGTCTGTGTGATTTTCTTTGAAATGTTGTTGCACTGTTGCATTTTAGAAATAGTACTGTTGTATTAAGCAGCATTAGTTAACCCACACTTGGGTAGGCCCATATAAAGTGGGTGAAGGGAGTGCCAGTAGCTTTATGCATATTTACAGCCCTTAACTGTTGGTTCATGCCCAGCATGTACAGGTTAATCTGGGAGTAGCTTGGTATTGTGTTCCCAGAAATGTCAGTGTGCTGCCAGAAATGTAGGGAGCTGTTAACATACAACTGATAATTTCACCTGAACATATCTAGATAATTATATGAAAGTAGAGCTGTTAGTGTACCATCTCAGCAGTAGTGTGTGTGTGAGCAACTCTCGAAATATGTAGCAGTAACATCTGTATCCTGGACAGTTTGTATGTCAGATACAGCTCATGTATATACTGATCTAGCAAAATCCAATTGCACAATAGGAGGACATTGGGTAGTGTAATAATACATGTAAGGGACATATATAACTGCAGTTAATAGGAATGTAGTGTAAACTAGAGTTAATTGAGCTATCTTTTCCACCCTACTGTATGTGCATAAAAAATGCAATCCCACACCTCAATGGGTATGTCTAATCTCAAAACATTTGTTGGGACATATGTCCTATTGGTTTATAAATATTTGCATTCATTTCTATGCATGTGCCCTGTTCAAATACCACAATACTGGTGGCCTGTTGCAATCAATTAAACCTGCATGCTGTTGTAATGTCCACTATTGTTCTATATATGCATGTGTTATGCTTGCTTTTCAACTGTTGAAACTCTGGTGTGTTAGGTTAATGGGAATACTTCTGCATGCTGTTATAACTAACTGGGAATGCTGTTGACTGTTACTAACCCATATCTTTATTAAATTCTCCAAAACATAGTTCGTATGGGAAGGCCGGTCCCAGCGGACCCACCTCAGATGGCCATGGCACCTGGCACCAGCAGGTCCGGTGCCCAGCCTGGGACCTCCTCCTCCGTTGGCCCTGTGCCACCTTTGGGTGGAAGCGCTGCAAGGGATGGGGCTCGCCACCCGTGCAAGCATGGGCGGAGGTAGCCACGGTCCGGGCTGTGGTGCTTAGAGAGATCGAGCATTCTGTTGCAGAACCTCTATGCCAGCTTGAGGCACGAGTGGCGGAACTCCCGGGTCAGCCTGCCCCTCCTACACAGCCACCCTCTGGGCTGTGAAGGTGCAGTTGTGAAGGCCCATGGGTGTGGATCTCAGTTCCACTGTTACCATATGTGGGCTCATGGGCTTGCGATTTCCAAACATCCCTCCCTGTCAATGGTGTTCACCCACCACGTGTTATATTCCACCCCTGTATGCGTCTTGTTTGTCTTGTCTGTTTATCTCCCCAACCTACCTCCCCAAATATACCTACTTCCCCTACCCCACATTCCATTCACACCTGGAAAAAAAAATAATAATAAAAGGGGGCAATCTGCTCCCAAAAAAAAAAAAATTACACCCCATACATAGCTGCCTATTTTGCACACATGTCCCTTGGACACATAAAATGTAATTTAACTGGCATTACAACAGGCTTTGTTGTCCTCACCTCTCTCTCAGGGGTTGAAAGTTTCATATTTACCCCCAAATTTATTCCATATGCACAGCTGTTGCTGTTAAAGAAATGGGCAGCTATGGACCTTCCCTACACCCGTCCTGCACATCCCGAGCTATTTTCCCTAATGTCTTTCCCTCTTTGTGCCCCTTTTTTCACCACTTTCCTATCTCCCCATTTTCTTTTCTTTCAAAGAAATGAGCGTGGGGGTTAGCAGGAGTAAGCACTATTAAGCAGTAGTTAGCACGAGTGTGCACTTGCTTGCTCTTAGCTAAGCATCGCGCAAACCCACTTACAACTTCTTAAAAGTGCCTTAGTCACTCTGTATGTGAGGGCCTTTGTTTTGCTCAGCAGCAAAAATAAAACACCTCTGTCAGTCTCGAACCCCGGACCTTGTACACACTACACTGCATGAAGTACCACTAAGCCACGGTAGATATACAACAAGTTGGTGCTGAAATAAATACATCATGCATCAGAATGAGTTTATGTAAAGGAAAAACAGGAATGCCATACCACACAACTTGCTCTGTGGAGCTTTACCAACAGTTGTTGTGGGATTACATTACATGACTGATGAGAGAAGCAGCCATTCTAGCAGGAAATAATGTTACACCATCACTTTACAACCCCCACACAGTATCATAGCAGGACAAACACTGTTATATCTGTTTAGGGCAGAGGCCATACCTCCCAACTTGTCCCAAATTTTCAGGGATGTCCCTGATTTTGAAACAAAATTTAGCTCTGTCCCTCTGAATCCCTCTGAAAACTACTGACTTTGGCCAGAAAGATGGTGAATTACACGCAAGGAGTAATGACAATAATTAAGAGTTAGACACTTCTTTTACTTTAGAAAAGGTGTATTAATCCATATGCTCTGGTTCTCAAAGTCTCAACTTAATGGCACTAATATTTTAAAGGTGTCCCTGACTTTTCTCTACTTTTCCTGAGTCTGTTCAAATATGTACCTGAGTGTTTGAGAGGTCTGGCAGAGGCAGAAACACAGAGGCATAGCAGCCTTTCTGCTGTTACACACTGTGCAAATAGCTTTGGAAGGAGTTCCGGAAGCATACCCTTATGTAGGAATACAACACTGAAATACAAAAGGATGCAGCCATGTACTGGTAGCAACCAACTGTAACAATGCCATTGCTCTAGTGCTGAAAAGACCTGTGTGGTGTACAGACAAAGAATAACAGGCTAATCTCTGTCTACCATGTGGATAGGTCCACAGTTGGGAGTTACGCAGACAGACTACTTGCCTTGATAAACTAACGTGCACAGCAACCCTGTAAGTCCAGCAAGATAAAATTCACACAATAATACGTATGCTCTCTGTACTTCTGCACCCCTACCCAAATGTAGAATATACCTGTGTGTGCAGGATCTACCAAGGATGTAGGTAAGCATACTCACAGTACTGAAATGTGTCCAGTTTTCTTGAACAGCTTGTGCTAATGTCAACACTAAAATAGCACAAAATGTTTAGAACTGAGTAAATGAATATTCACAGTATAGCAGTTCACAAACAATTCTTGTGCCAAAGGAATACATCTCAATAACTAGCTTTGTATGGCAGTTAATTGTAAAATTTGAAAAGAAAGTACATCCTCCCATGTATCTTGTGTTAGCATTTTGAGGGACGAGTACATTTCTACACTGACAAGTGGGTACTGGAAGCAGCAACATTTAGGTCTGAGTACAAAATGTAAATCACTGGCTACACCCCTGGCTTCTGATATAAGAACTATACCGACCTTCTGTCTTAAACAATGATGTCCACAGCAAAGAAGGATGATCTCCATCTTGGAAAGCTGAAAGAGCCCTACCTGAGTCAGCAATGGGTTGCAATGACAGTGATTACTGCAATTACTACACAGCAGGCTGCATGCAATTAGCAAATGGTGGCTACTAATTGGTGCAGAGGCCATCACATGCTCATGTGCAAATACCTACAACAGCAGGCTGCAATCGCTGCCAACAAACTCAATCACTCTATTGCAGAGACTGACAAAGAGAAAAGGAAAAAGAAATAATACCAAATCATACAAAGGAAAGGTATGTTACACATATGTATTTACTGGCATGTAGTAGATGTTTTTGAAGAGTAGTCTACATAATGTGAACCATTCATATGTGGCAGCAGTATTTATCTATGCACAGATGGCCTGTATAACTACTGCTATGGACAATACAGTGTGCACCTGTGGGCAGTGGGACATATCTGTGAAATGTGTAGCTCAGCATTAAATGTCAAAGATCTGATCAGTGTTATCTGTGTTCTGTACAGTAGTGTGGCCAATGGCTGTTGGGGGGATTAGCGCTGCCATTATATAAACATGGGTGTGACAGAGCAACACATGCATGATAGTCATATTAAAGTGTAGCTTAGCATTGGCAACTGCTGTAGCAGTCTAGTATGCTTATCTAGCATTTGTAGCTATATATACCCCCTCTAATGTTAGTGTGTGTTCACATATGACACCTGTTTGTGTTGCAGCAAGGCCCAACAGTTCAGCTGTGAGGTCCAGGGACTTACAACAGTAGGGACCTTGTGTGTGTATGCCACACACATACGGAGAAATATATATGTGTCATATATATTCACATCTGTATATGTGCATAGAGCATGGACATATTGCAACTGTTTGTGAAGGGTGGAGATATATATGTTGATGCAGGTTAGTATGCACATATTTGTATGTAGGTTTTAGTGTGCGACAAACAAGACAGCATACAGTGCTGGTATATGACATGTGGTGGTTAAACAGTGTGGGTGGTTTGTTCAGTTTGCAATGTTGAAGCCAGTGAGGCCTGCTAAAGCTACATGGGCTGTGAACACTTTCAATGAATTTATCACAAGACTGTGCGATATTATTACAGTACTGTACACCTCACATACTTTGTATAATTGATATATATATATATATATATATATATACACACACACACATATATATGTATATAAGAGAGAGTCATATATACTCATACACACCTACATCTACTTGTTGCAATAGATTCTCTGTACTGTTGACCGACTGTGATGGTCAATGTGTTTGTGAATACGTCAAAGATATGTATTTGTGGGATAGCTTAGTGGGAAACTGTTTATGTCATGGTATTATGGGTCCTTGCTTTGATCCCAGCAAAAGCTGTGTATTCTGTTGCTAGGCAGAAAAAGTGCTATGGCATACAGTGTGATTAAGTCCCTTGGTTTTAACTGGGGTATGTCATTGGAGGCTAAAGCATTACGTCTGATTATTGATTGCTACTGATGTTTAATCCAAATCCTGTGTGCACTGTAGTACTACCTGAAGCTCTGGGCCTGTACAGCAAAGTATGGTGCATGTCCACATTGCTTGCATCCACTGTTTTGTGTGGTCCCTGTATTCATCACAGATTACATTCCTCAAGATTAAGGTTTTGTAAGTACTGACACACAGTACTGTATAGTGCACACGTAAAGCTTATCTGAGTTGCCATACCTTTGTGTCCTGTAATTATGTCTGATGTGTGTGTGTGTGGGTATGTCTGTAACATGTCCTCGGTCATGTGTGGTAAAAGATACAACTGCATAACTAGCAACAATTATAGTGGACTACAGCAGTATGCGACCTATATTCCCAATTGTGCACATATTTTGGCCACGGGTTTGCCATTAACAAGTTGTGTGGTATAATAGTAATACATTTACTGGACCTTACACTCATTGTGATGGATGACCTATTTCTTTACACATCAGCTTGATGTACATCTGCTGTGGCTAGGTGGTGCATTGTGTTGCATACAGTGTGCCTGGTACTAGTGTATAGTCTTATATCGTGATTTTATTTTGTTGCTGTGCAGAACATGGTTCATTAGATACAGTGAACCAGGCACTTTCAAGCAGTTGTGGGGTGAGCAGTGATAAGTGGTAGTTAAAGTGTTTCACTCTCAGTTAGCTAATAGGTTGCTATATATGGCAGTTCAGTGATATCTGTACTGTTTAATGTTAAATGTGCCATATGACTTGCTCAGACATTTTTTTCTTTACGTCTTCCAGGTATCATGGCACATCACAGAAATCCCAGCTATAGTAGTGCTGAAGATAAGATCATTACTAGCTGTATGATTCAGCACTACAGTCTAATGTTCTCACGAACCAGCCAGAACCAGCAGGAGCGTACTGCAATGCGGCAAGATGTTGTCCGGAGGGTAAATGAGGTAGGTCTGCATAACCGGACATATGAGCAGGTACGCCACCACTGCAGTGATCTACTCAGACATGTTAGTCAGCGTGCTTCTGATGTGCGGAGACAACAGCTTGCAACAGGAGGTGGTGTTAATATCCATCCCCCCCTCACCAGAGTGGAGGAGCTGCTCCTGAACCTTGTGGCACCTGCCCAACAACAACAGCAGCAGACATGCACCATGATGGAGGTTGGAGCCATCCAGCAACCACACATGGGGCATGCAGGTAACATGGCATATCTGTAGACTACTGTTATCTGTACTGGTAGATCATGCAAATGTGAGATGTGGAGTGTGTAGTTAGAAGATGTGGAGCCTGTTGTGCAATACTGATCATTTGGAACATAATCTGTAGGCCTGTGAATGTAAACTGTTCTACTGTAAGATTGCAAACACACAGTAGCAATGCCACAGTTGTGGCCACTGATGTCTCATCTCTATGTAGGTCCCTCTGGGGTGCCATCAAGGCAGCGGGCAGATGCTGGTGAGTGTGTTCTACATTTATTATTGTAAATAAAAAGTACATGTCATAGTTAAGGTATAGGCCATGTACACATGTAACATCTACCCATAATGCATGCTGTGCATGTTTGGTGTAAGACCACGCACATCTCACTAATGTGATTAGCTGCCTCAAACACATGCAATACCCAGATCATCTCAAACAAATGTGGCTACACTGTAGTGACCATTGGATAGGCAAAGTTGATACTCAACATACACAACTATGTCATACTTAGAGCATTTTAACATGCTACACATAAAGGATTCACAAACCCTCTGTAAAGACACACTCCAGTATCCAAAATCTCATCCACACATTACACATAATATACCAGAGGGGTAGAGGCCTATCATGGGGCAGTTAAACGCTCTGCAACACACTACACATTCATGTCAGGGAATGCTCCTTATTCGCCTCCTTACAAACCCATGTAACAGGTTGTGAAATGTAGCCAAGGTAGTACAGTTCCGGTACTGCATGATTAGTGCTAGTTTGGGAAACATCTGTAGCCCTGAGTGACCACATGATGCTTCATGATGATGGCCTATGGTACTATACCCCATCCAGTTATTGTAACCACAGTACTACACATAGCTTTCATTGCTATACACCTCAATGTTGTGTGTGTGCAAACATATGCACCTCTAAATAATATGCATACCAATCACCATTTGCACAACTGACACATATATGTCTTGTGATGCTATTGAGTGGCTAGGTCATATGACACACATTGGGTATGTGCGATGTTTAAATATGCAGTTGTGTTTTAGCATGCCATGTCATTGATGACACTGGCATGTCCACAATATGATCTACACTCACCATAACTATTGTACATTGGGTATGTGGACGAATGGTATTCCATCAATTATACATGCACCACTGATAATGTGTGAATACTCATCATGCATGTGCTAAAAAGTGTCCACAATTATTTGCTAAAGACACAGAGGCTGTAATCAGCATTGGATACCTATCTGACACACAGATACACATCCAGCCATGGCATGTAGACCTGTGAGTTATGGTGCACAGTACATTACAGAGTTTTGAATACTTGCACAGCAATGTTGTGTCCATGTATGCATTGCGTTCCAGGGGGAGGCCAATCACCTAATAACAAAACATGCATCAAAGCCATGTATATTGTTAGTAACAAGGACTGTCTACATTTGCACTGCATGCTGTTGAGCAACACATGTCCTGCATGTTGACGTGTGATGACTGTTTTGCTTGTGATACTGTACCCCACTATTACCTGCTATTGTGTATGTTCTGAGATTGCTGGTAGGAGTCTGCTTTAGGGAGGAGTGTATTTGCATGTGTGCATGTGGTCTGACATGTTCAGGTCTTAAAGTGCGTTTCCTGTTTTCTTCTCACAGGTGCTTAGGTGGGGCTGGTTCAGTACAGCAGGGAACCTGTTGTCACTGAGACAGACAGTGATCACAAGGATAGGTGTGTTGAGGCACAGGCAGGTTTGTCAGGGTCTGTTGTTGGGCCATCAACTGACAGTACACAAGTCTCCACCCCATCCATGCACACAGTCATACTGCCTGTACATCCATCATCACCACTGCCCTTAGCTGAGGGACAGTGTATGGTTGGCACTGGCCAGGACAGTGTGGTATCTAAGGCACATGTATCAGGACACAGCAGCCATAGCCAGATGTCTGGAACGGTAGCACATAAGCAGATGCCCAAAGGTTCTCATCAGAGCACTGTTGGTCATCATGCCCCTGGCAGACGTGCCACAACTCTTTCAACCACATGATTGTTCCAGGCTGTCATGGAAGCACAGGCACAAATGGAGCAGTACACCAGACAGGGACTAAGGGCACAGAGGGCTCATAACACCTCTGTAAATGACAGAGTCAGTGACCTAGCAGGTGCCATATGTAATTACACTGAGGTCATTGATAGACGTTGGGGTGAGACATTGGATGTCCTCCACAATGTCATGTCCATGTGTCAGGACAGTGTGGGACGGTTGAGACGTCAACGTGGACGTATGCCAGCAACATCAGCAGCTGGAGGTCGCCGTGGATGTCCAGCAAGTCACAGCCGCTCCCGTAGTGCCAGTACCAGCCCCAGCAATGTTGGGGGGGGCTGTCCATAGACCATCCTAGAAGACCCACGTGCACGTGGCTCTGGCCAGTCCCAGCAGGGACCTGGATCCAGTGGACATATGTCAACCTCTGAGGATAGTACCCAGTCTGGATTAGTACCCGATACTGTCTGTAGCACCCCTGCCAGGCACAGGTTCCGTATCCGTGGCCAGAGACTGTGATCTGTAAAGCCTGCCAGGTACAGTCTGTAGCTGTCCCACAAATCCCCGTATATAGCAGCCACATGGTGGAACTGTGTGCATGCAGACATGCACATAAACCAGAAACCTAGGGCAAACGCATACCCGCACACATTACATTAACATTGGCCCATAACAGTACTCATGGCCCTCACACACAAGCTCAGTGTAGGCCTCTGGCAAACCAACAACACAGCCTGTGCATATTGATGAAACCTGTGCCACCTCCTGTCATCTGTAACATTGATGCAGTCACAGGCTTACATGGTGCTGATGCACAGGGTGACTTTGATAAAGTATAGCAATGGTTGAATGTGTAGCATGTTGTCAGCAGTAAAGTGTAATGATATCCCTGAAGGTGTAGCTGAGCAGGTATTATGCATTAAAGCTGTAATTAGCAATGTTGTATTGTTTCCGCCAGTGTTTATTCCAAATGTGTTTTGTTTGCCCATGTGCCACTTGGCTGATGTGTGTAGTTGTGTCAGCATGTGTTATACAGTGGACAGTAAGTGTGGGGTGTGTGCAGCACAGGTTTGTAGGTGTACATTTGTGAACATGGTGGAGGTGCACTGTCTGCATGTACATGCATATAGGACACATGGGCAGGGTGACATGCCCTGTATTGGCCAGTGTTAACACTCCATAGTTTCTATTGGTGGCTAGTATGCATTGTACTACACACGTTTTGGAACTTGAGTACGCATGTGTGTGTATGACACGGGTTGACACTGTGCTGTGAGTGATGCTGTTGTTACCATCGGTCATTGGTTTGCATTACTAAGGTTAACACTGTCCCAGCTGCATAATCCTGTATTAATGCACACTGTTCACCTACAGGGTTGCATGGACTGTGCTATCACAAACACAAAAGATTCTCACTTATACAGTAAAAGTGCATTAGCCTCATGGACCCCTGCCATAAACTAAATATACAATAGAAGGTGTGATGTTATACCAAAAAAGAGTTACATACCAAGAAGGGATAACCGCTCTGGTCAGTATCATTAGGAAAATTCAATCCCTCAATAAACATACAAGGCAAGCTTCAAAATACAAAATGGCAATGATTCCAAAGACAACACTAAAGCTTTCTTTACTGTTGTTCATAATCTACAGGGGAAATCTCAGACTGGGTCACAGTTAATGTAAATGGTCACAAAGTACACTTATCTGACTGATATTACCAATTCCTTGTCAGACAGTTTGAATGCGGATTTCACCACCCTGTCGCTATACAAGGGCCACATTTCCAGACCTGCAGAACGTAATACCTGATGATTCACAAAAACTCTAGTTAAAACATCTCTTTAAAAAGGTCCACACCACAGTGGCAATGGTGCTGGACAGTGTCCCTTGCTGTGTCATACACAAGCTGACATATGAAGTCACTACTCACCTAAATGCTCTGTCCAGATGGAGCCTCTACACAAGTTACATACATGTGGAATGACGTACGGTAATGGTGTTCACAGTCCACAAGGGTTGAGCTAAGTCTTCTTCTCCTTTCGGATGCTCCCATTAGGGGTCGCCACAGTACATCATCTGTTTCTATGTCTTTCTTATAGGTTCATAGGTAGGTACTGGGCTACCTGCCCAAAGGCATATATTAGCCCAGCCACATTGTGCGGTATTCACCGCCCCTTTGGTTAGTTCCCTAGGCCCTTGATCTAGCAGCTAGTACCCTTGGCCCCCATCTAGTAGAGCTGTTGGTATGATCCCTGGTGTGAACTTACCCATCCACTCGTCAAGGTTCCTCTTGAAGAGTGATAGTGAGGGACTCTGTCTTATGTAGATCGGGACCTTGTTCCATAGCAAGGGAAGTCTTTGCGAAGGGAATCTATCCCTCCAGCATGTTCTATTCATTGTTGTGCTGAGGTTTATATCCCTAGAGCGTGTAGCTTGAGTAGATTTTGTTTTGTTAAGATGGAGCATGTTCAACAGTTCTGGGTTGGACATGGCTCTGTATGTTAGAAAGAGATCGCCTCTGAGAAGGCAGTATGCAACAAAGAAAAGCCTTTGTTTCATAGGTTCATAGGTAGGTACTAGGCTATCGGCCCTAGGGCCCATACAAGCCTAGCCAAAAAATGTACCCTGGCTTTTGCCATCCAAGAAATTTATTTTCCTGTGCCCCTGTCGAGCAGAGCCACAAAAGTGATCCCCGGGGTGAATTTCCCATTTCCCAACCAATCAAGATTTTTCTTGAGTGCTAATGAGGAGCTCTGTTTGACATAGATAGGTAGTCTGTTCCAGAGTATGGGAAGTCTCTGGGACAGGAATCTATCCCTCCAGCAGGTTCTGTTTATTGTGGTGACAAGGTTTAGGTCCCTAGAGTGTGTAGCTCAGAGGGATTGGGATTTTTTTAAGTGGAGCATGTCCAACAGCTCTGGGTTTGACATAGCTTTGTATGTTAGGCAGAGATCGCCCCTGAGTAGGCGACATGCGATGGAGTAAAGCTGTAGTTTTTTGAGATGGTCTGCATAGGGCATCTGTTTGAGGCCAGTAATCCTCTTTGTGAGGTATTTCTGAGGTCTTTCCAATGGTTGTAGATGTCTTGTGAGGTACATACCCAAAAGGGGTGTTGTACTCTATAATGGGTCTAATGAGTGATGAGTAGAGGGGAACAATGACCTCTTTTTCTGGATGAGAATCCTTTTGTGATGAGATGAGCCATGTAGAAGGATTTCCTGACCACTGTTGCGATGTGATTATATAACAAAGGAGAGACTACTGTCCACCTGTGTCCCAAGGTCTCATCACATTTTCGGCATTATGTAGACTACCAGCTATGTGGTAGTTCATGGGTACAGAGTTTTTACCAAAGGGGATGACAATACAATTTTTGGCATTGAGCTTCAGGCCATGGCTTTGACACCAGGTATCTGTCTCAGTGAGGCCATTTTGTAGTTTGTCCACATCGTTAGGAGTTTCAATTATGGCTCCTAGTCTGCAGTCATCTGCAAACTTTGTTAGCCAAATACCTTCTGTGTTGGCCTGCACTTCAGAGAAGTAGATAGGACCCAGGACTGAACACTGTGGTACTCCACTTGTCACTGGTCTGATGTCGGATTTGGAATCCGCTACTTTCACAGTGTGGGTTCTGTCCGTGAGCCAGATGGCAACCCATCTTGTGACATAGGGATTTATACCTAGTTTACTGAGCTTATCTATCATTCCAGAGTGGGGGATGGTGTTGAAACCCTTGGCGAGATCTAGATAAGCTGTGTGAACCATTTTACCTTCATCTATGGCTTTGGT
Organism: Protopterus annectens; assembly: GCF_019279795.1. Lineage (NCBI taxonomy): Eukaryota > Metazoa > Chordata > Ceratodontiformes > Protopteridae > Protopterus > Protopterus annectens. The sequence goes on from NC_056734.1 coordinate 195,591,911, forward strand.
GACTGCTTCAAAGAAGGCAATCAGGTTTAGGAGACATGATCTGCCTTTTACAAATCCAAACTGGGTAGGGTCCAGAGTTTGGGAGTTCCATGATGATATGTTCCATGGCCTTGCAGACCAGGCTCGTCAGGCTAATGGGGCGGTAGTTCCCAGGGTCCGTCGTGGCTCCCCCTTTGTGGAGTGGGATAACCATCACGGTGCGCCATTCAGTGGGTACAAAGCCTTAGGTGAGGCTATGATTGAACATGGTACTTAGGTAGGGTGCCAGTTCATTCTGTAGTTCGTGTAGAACGCAGCCTGGGATATTGTCAGGTCCCATGGATGCTGTGTTCTTGGCTTTGGAGAGTGTTTTTTTACCTGTGCAGCCATGATTATAGGAACTTTGCATTCTTCCGGTATAGAGATGGGCCCTCTAGGGGGTGAGAGGGGGGTAAAGTTAGCACTGAATCTATCTGCTAGGATGTTGGCAATATCAGTTGGTTCTGTATATTTAGTGCCATTGTGCTGTAACTCAGAGCAGATCCGAGTGTTCCCATTTAGATTCTTGACATAGCTATAGAATGCTTTTAGAGTCAGTGGCAATTTTGTTTTCGTAACTAGCTTTGGAGGATTTTATGAGGGATCTCAGCTTCTTACTGAGGTTGACCAGGCAGTTCCTCCAGTCATGGGATTTTACTCTTTTTTGCAACAGTTTCTTTCTTCTGTTGTAGAGTTTGCTTATAGCAGAGGACCACGAGATTGGCTTCCTTTTTTTGGAGGATAACATCTTGGTTCTATTAGGGATAGCATGATCCATGCACTCGTGTAAGTGCTTATAAAGTGCATTTGTGTAGGATTCGGCAGTCATACCTCTATTGTCCGTCTGCATGGGTGTCATGAAGTTTACCACTTCTGTCTTAAGAAGTGTGAAGTTGGCTTTGGAGAAGTTTTTTACGATGGTTTCCCTAATTGGGGCTGGGGGTGGGATGTGGATGTCTAGGCTGATTAGCTTGTGGTCGGATCTGACCAATGAGGAATTGACCTCTGGTGTGGAACACCTGTTTCCCATGTTGGTAATGACCAGGTCTAGGATATTGCTGCCCCTGGTGGGGGTGTGTGAATAAGTTGATCCAAGGCATTGGAATTTATGAATTCTAGAAAACGTTGAGCAAGAGAGTTGGTACATGAGTAGTTTTCCCAGTTAATGGTGGGGTAGTTGAAATCGCCCATTATTAGGGTGTTGGGTTGTACCCTAATACATTCCAGTGTATCAAGAAATGAGGAGTGTGAATCCTGGGGCATGGTGGGGGGGTCTGTAGCAAGCTACAATTTGGATGGCGGTCTTGCCCAGAGTTAGTTGCACTTGGATAATCTCGGATGCATTATGCTGTGCAACTAGTCTGGAGGTGTGGATATCCTTAATGAATATGGACACGCCTCCGCCTTTAGTGCTTCTTTCTGGGTTAGGTGGCCGAAAGGTTTGGTATGAATTGAAGCCTGGTAATGCGGGGGTGCTCTCTGGAGCTTTGAACCATGTCACTGCACAGATGTCAATGTTCTCCATTTTAAGCAGTGCCTCGAGTGAGTGCATTTTGAGGTTTAGACTTCTAGCATTGAGTAGCATTACCCTCAGATTTTGCTTGCTTGTACCCATTACGGTGGTGAATTTGTCATATGAACCTTGCCTAAAAAAGGCACTATAGGGATGGCAAGAGCCTTAGCCAGTATCCGGAATCCTAAGGGCGACAGGTGCAGGCCATCTCTGGCAAAGCATCGTGGACTGTCGATCATGTCGTCCCAGGCAGACAAATACTGGATCCCCTTAGAATGACACCAGAAGCTTAGCCAATTGTTGAAGTCAATCATTTTGTCCTTGTACTGTGGTATCATTCTGGGTGATGGCAGGATGCTACTCAGGGTTAGGGTCATACCTGCCTGGGATACAAGATCGGAGAACTCCTCCATGTCTCTTTTCATGTAGTCAAGGGAGGTACGTCTCAGGTCATTCACACCAACATGGATAATGACAGTGTCATATTTGTACTTACTGTGGAGTGACCTGAGTGCATGTGTTATGTGGCAGATCCTGGCAGCTGACAGTAACTTTCTCCTTAGACTAAACATCAGTGTGCCTGACTATAGAGTCACCTATGACTAGAGTGTTGGGTACGTTGTTATGCCTTATGGGCTGTGGTTGAGTGGCACACTGAATTTGTGGGCTGTGTCTCATTTGGGTTTTTTTTGGGGGGTTTTTCAATCGTGCTGCATAGGGCAACTGTTTGAGGCCAGTAATCCTCTTAGTGAGGTACCTGTGTGGTCTCTCCAGCTGCTGGAGATGCCTAGCCAGGTACATTCCAATTGGTGCATTGTACTCACTAATGGGTCTGATGAGGGAAGAGTAGAGGGGCACCACTACATCCTTAGATCTTGATGCGAAGCCTTTCGTGATCAGATGGGTCACATAGAAGGATTTTTCTAACCACCTTGGCAACATGGTTATCAAAGGAAAGCTGACTCTCTACTTGGGTCCCTAGATCCCTTATTACTTCTTCAGATTTCAGGTGGTTACCTCCTATGTGGGTAGTTCGCGGGTACTGTTTTTTTCCAAAGGGGATTACTACGCATTTTTTAGCATTTAGCTTGAGACCATGGCTTTGACACCATGCATCAGTCTCATTAAGGCCCTTCTGGAGGATATCCATGTCGGCCGGAGACTATTATAGCACCCAGTTTGCAGTCATCCGCAAACTTGGTCAGCTACAGCCCTTCAGTGCTTGCCTGTACTTCTGAGAAGTATACGCCAAATGGGAGGGGCCCCAGGACAGAGCCCTGAGGCACACCCTTCGTTACTGGTCTGGATTCGGTCATAGATCCCACTACTCTTACTTTGTGGGATCTGTCAGAGCCAGTTTGCGATCCATCTTGTGATGTAAGGGTTTATGCCCAGGTTGGTGAGTTTATCAATAATACCCGAATGGGGAATGGTGTCAAATGCTTTAGCAAGGTCAAGGTAAGCCGTGTGTACCTCCTTTCCCTTATCTATAGCCTGAGTAACTGTCTCAAAGAAGTTCACCAGGTTCAGGAGGCATGACCTGCCCTTGACAAAGCCAAACTGTGTGGGGTCAAGTGTTTGGAGGTTCCCAATCTCCATTTATGAGTTCCATAATGATTTGCTCCATTGCCCTAAAGATCAGACTGGTCAGGCTTATTGGTCGGTAGTTCCCAGGGTCGGTTGTGGGCCCAACCTTGTGCAGCGGAACCACTGTTGCTGTGCGCCATTCTATGGGCACATATCCTGTCGAGAGGCTGAGACTGAACAGGGTATTCAGATGTGGGGTTAATTCATTTTGGAGCTCGCGTATGACACATCCCAGGACACCATCTGGTCCCAAGGCCCTCTGCATCTTGCGCGGTCACACCATCCACCTGCATGTCCTCTCTCACCACAGCCATAAACCTCATCTTAGGCGTTCCTCTTTTCCTGTTACCTGGCGGCTTCATCCTTGGCATCTATTTCACAATATACTCTGCATCCCTCCTCAGCACATGTACAAACCAACTTAATCCTGCCTATCTGGCATGGTCTACTAACCTTCACACCTGGCCTGACCCTCTAATATACTTACTCTTAAACATGTCCACCCTCATCACACCCAGTGCAAATGTTAACATAAATTGATTAAGGGTAGAACTACAACAGGTCCTGGAAATGCTCACCCTATAAGCCAGACCAATGTTATCTGGAAGGCTATGGAGCACAGCATTATGGAACTCATTAACAGAGACATTATGAACCTGCAAAACACTGCACCATACCCACTTAGGTTCTCTAAAGGCTAGATCATGGCTCCTACACCTAGTAGGCTTCAAGCCAGTCAACAAGGCTATAGGTGAAGGGGGGGGGGGGAAGGTCGACACAGCCAAGCTATAGCTCGCCAGCAAATCATACCCACCCCACATACTGGTATTAGACAACCTCAACAGACTGACCATAAACGGTTGTTAGATGATGGCTTGACAACTGACAGACGGATGTAGGACACACAGTAACATCTGCAGCCTCCCTGTACTATTCTATGCCAGTAACAAATGGTATTCACCTGCACTCAGTCCTGGGACCACTCCTGTTTGGCATATAGCTTTCTTAGGTACAAGCAAACACAGTAGGGACATGACTGCCCACGTTTGATGAAAATGCATACTCTGGGCTATACTTTATTCTCCAGATGACACACACATCCTCAAAGGGTATCATACAGATAGATGGTGTCAAACTCATGCTGTAAAGCTATAAGCCTATGAAAGCATAGTTACCCACTTTTAGAAAACAAAGTATCCCCAGAGTACCACATAAGTAGTAGCCCCCAAAATGTGGAACAGGTACTAATGTATACATAGAGCCATGTGTTAAGTCATCTTTCCATTGATAATCACATTGCCAAAGGGTTTTGGAAATCCCTCTGTGGAGCACATAAGCAATAAAGGGTTTGCATGCAGATCCACAGAGGTTGTTACACACCTATAATGATTAGTCATCTTTGCCAGACTTTCCTTGCTTTGGAACAGGTTTCAAATATACCTCAAGCATAAACCCTCACTCACTCCAATAGAAACTGATGAGTGGATGTGAAACGGAAGCCATAGCCCAGGGATCACTGCAGTGGCTAAGTTGTCAGAAGCATACAGAAGTGACCTAAGGTTTGGAAAGCGTCAGCACGCTCTGGCAAAGATAACACATGCGTTCATGGAGAAAGCAGAGTACCCACCTATGAAATACTTGAGGTCACATGTATGTATATGGATTTGCCCCACTGCTACCTTACATGTGTAATGCACATACAGTTGTCATTGTGATATGTCATACACTATAAAAAATAAAAACCCACTCCACATTGGCCAATGGTGTCACACACCAGGAGCACATACACACACACACACACACACACACACACACACACACACACACACACACACACACACACACACACACACACAGTCAGCAAGTGCGAGATTCAAACTCTTTCCTAACTACATTATGATACTACAGCAGTATGCATTTACATGATGCGTTATACACATTACTGGGATTTCACCTTTCCACAGGTATATTTGTAGGATGGTGACATCATCACACTTGACAAAGATAAGTATACCACTTTTAAGGTGTTTGAGTAGTCTCCAAAAAGGTTGCTCCTCCCCAGGGAGACACACACACACACACACACACACACACACACACACACACACACACACACACACACACACACACACACACACACACACACACACAGTTGGCAAGTGCAGGATTCAAACCCCTACCTAACTACATGATACTACAGCAGTACGCATTTACACGACGCACTATACACATTACTGGGATTTCACCTTTCCACATGTATATTTGTAGGATGGTGACATCATCGGACTGGACAAAGATGAGTATACCACTTTTAAGGTGTTTGAGTAGTCTCCAAAAAGGTTGCTTCTCCCCAGGGAGACACACACAGTTGGCAAGTGTGGTGTTCTTAATCCAAACTAAGTACGTCTTTACACTTCAGCAAGCGATATGGAGTTACAGGGTGCAATACAGACATTACTTGCTGACAGTTTGCACAAAGGTTTTTTTTCACATTTGCTAACCTCAGCAGGCTTATCAAACTAGGTGTATTGTGAGTGTATTGTATGCATAGGCCATGACCATATCATATATGGGTTGATGCACCACATGCTGGCGCACACAGGGTCAAACCTTGAGTAGCATCTTACCTTCACCTACATGATACTGCAATATAACAGAAAGATGATTAACTTGAACAATCGGCTGAGCTTCTGGTGTCATTCAAAGGGGATCCAGTCTCTGTCTGCCTGTGATGACATGATAGACTAGCCATTGTTGCTTCACTACAGATGGTTTGCACCTGTCGCCCCTATGCTTCTGAATACTGGACAAGGCTCGTGCTGTCCCCATATTACCTTTTTTAGGCAAGGCTCAAATATTCATAGGTAGGTACTAGTGTATCGGCCCTGAAGCCTATACAAGGCCAGCCAAAAAGGTACCCTGGCTTTTGCCACCCAAGAAATTTATTCCCCTGTGCCACTGTCATGCAGAGACACAGAAGTGATCCCCAAGGTGAATTTCCTATTTCCCATCCAATAATCAAGATTTTCCTTGAAGAGTGCTAATGAGGAGCTTTGTTTGATATAGATAGGTAGTTTATTCTGGAGTATGTGAAGTCATTGGGACAGGAATCTATCCCTCTGGCATGTTCTGTTTATTGTGGTGACAAGGTTTAGGTCCCTAGAGCATGTAGGTTCATAGGTAGGTACTAGGCTATCTGCCCAAGGACATTTACAAGCCTAGCCAGAATGTGTTGGCTTTTGCCTCCCTTTTAAATTAGTTTTCTGGGCCTCTGTCTAGCAGGGCCACTGAAGTGATCCCACGGGTAAATTTACAATTTCCCATCCAAGATTCTTCTTGAAGAGAGTCTGCAAGGGGCTCTGCCTAACATCAACTGGGATTCTATTCCAGAGTGAGGGAAGTCTCTGGGACAGGAATCTATCCCTCCAGCAAATCCTGTTTATTTCTTTGCGGAGGTTTAATTCACTGGAGTGTGTGGCTCTAAGAGATTTGTTTTTCTTGAGGTGGAGCATGCCCATTAATTCCGGGTTGGACATGGCCTTATACGTCAGGCATAGATCACCTCTGAGCAGGCAGTAAGCAACAGAGTAGAGCTGGAGTTTTAGTCGAGCTGCATAGGGCATCTCTTTGAGGCCCATGATCCTCTTGGTGAAGTACTTCTGTGGTCTTACCAGCTGTTGCATGTGCCAATTAAGGTACATACCAAATGGGGCACTGTACTCTATTATGGGCCTAATGAGTGATGAGTAAAGGGGCACAATGACCTCTCGATCTAGAGGTGAACCCTTTCATGATTAGGTGGGCTACACAGAAGGAATAACTAACCACTTTGCCAATGTGATTATCAAAGGAGAGGTTACTATCTACCTGGGTCCCCAGGTCCCCGATTACATTTTCCGTACCTAGTGGAGTACCACCTATGTGGTAATTTGTGGGCACTTTTTGCCATTCAGCTTGAGGCCATGGTTTTGACACCAGGTATCTGTCTCTGTAAGACCCGTCTGGAGGATGTCGGTCAGCCAGAATCGATTATGACCCCCAGTTTACAGTCATCTGGGAACTTGGTCAGCCATACTCCTACAGTGTTTGCCTGTATCTCAGAGAAGTAGATACTGTACAGGAGGGGTCCCAGGACCGAGACCTGTGGGATGCCACTTGTGACTGGTTTAGAGTCGGACATGGCACCTGCAACTCCGACCATGTGTGTTCTATCCGTGAGCCAGTTGGCCACCCATCTCGTGACATAGGGGTTAATGTTCAAGCTGGTAAGCTTGTCTATGATGCCAGAGTGGGGAATGGTGTCAAAGGCCTTAGTGAGGTCCAGGTAGGCTGTGTGGACTCCCTTCCCTTCATCTATGGCCTTGGTAACTGTTTCAAAGACGTCAACTAGGTTTAGGAGGCAGGATCTGCCTTTAACAAAGCCAAATTGGGTAGGGTCCAGTATCTGGAGGTTCCCAATGTCTCTGTTTAGGGGTTCCATGATAATTCGCTCCATAGCTTTGCAAACCAGGCTGGTCAGGCTTATAGGGTGATAGTTCTCAGGTTCTGTTGTAGCACCACCTTTGTGGAGAGGGATGACTGTTGCTGTACACCATTCTTTGGGTACATAGCCTGTGGTAAGGTTGAGTCTGAACAGTGAATGTAGGTGAGGGTTTAGTTCCTTTTGGAGCTTGTGTAAGACGCAGCCTGGGACACCATCCAGTCCCATTGATGCTGTGTTCTTAGCTTTGGAGAGGGCTGTTTTTACCTGCATGTCCATGAAGTCCCCTCTGCATTCTTCTGGGATGGACACGGGCCCTTTTGGGGGTGAGGGAGGGTGAAGTTTGCACTAAACTTGTCCACCAGGATGTTGGCAAGGTCAGTTGGTTCAGTGTATTTTTTGCCATTTTGCAGTAGCTGAAAGCATATCTGAGAGTTGCCACCTAAATGTTTGATATAGCTAAAGAAGGCTTTGTGGTTATCTTTAGATTCCTTGACAATTTTTCTTTAGAAACTGGACTTGGATTATTTTGAGCGATCGTAGTTTCTTGCTAATAATGATCAGTGATGCCTTTCCTTTTTGGAATTTTGCTCTATCATGTGTTAGTTTCCTAATTCTGTTGTATAGCTTATTTATGGGCAAGGACCAGCAGATTGGTTTGTTTTTGGAGGAGTGAGTCTTGGTTTTAATTGGGATGGCTCGATCCATGCATCCCTGTAGATGCTCATAGAATGCACTTATAAAGAATTCTGCAGATTGGATAGCATTATCCTGTAGCAAGAGGGCTTTGAAACTTTCCACTTCACTCTTGAGAAGTGTGAAGTTTGCTTTTGAAAAGTTTTTCACAGTGGTTTTGTTGACTGGGGGGGGGGGGGGGTCCAGTGTGATTACTTCATGATCTGATATTACCAGTGAGGGGTTTACCTCTGGTGTGGAACACTGATTCCCCCATGTTGGTGATGAACAGGTCCAGTATGTTGTCACCTCTAGTGGGCGTGGTGACCAGCTGTTCCAGGCCGTTTGAGTTTATAAACTCTCGGAAGCATTGGGCAAAGGACTTTGTACTCTAGTAATTCTCCCAGTCAATGTTTGGGTAGTTGAAACCTCCTCATATCATGGTATTTGGTAGGACCTTTATATTTCCCAGTGTTCTCAGGAATACTGAGTGAGGGTCCTGAGACAAAGTATGTGATCTGTAGCAGGCTACGATGCGATAAGCAGCTTTGCCCAATGTTAGTTGCACTTGCATGGTCTCCAAGGCCTCGTGCTGTGCCACTAACCTGGAAGTGTGGGTATCCTTTATGAAAATGGATACACCCCCTCCTTTAGTATTTCAGTCTGGGTTTTGGGGCTGACGCTCAGAGGGATTGGGATTTCTTTAAATGAGGCACGTCCAACAGCTCTGTGTTTGACATAGCTTTGTATGTTAGGCAGAGATCACCTCTGAGTAGGCGATATGCGACAGAGTAAAGCTAGAGTGTTTTGAGACGGCATGTATTTGAGGCCGCTAAACCTCTTTGTGAGGTATTTCTGCAGGCCTTCCAGTTGTTGTAGATGTCTTGTGAGGTACATAGCAAAAGGGGCATTGTACTCTATAATGGACCTAATGAGTGATGAGTAGAGGGGAACAATGACCTTTTTTATTCTGCACGAGACACCTTTTGTGATTAGGTGTGCCAAATAGAAGGATTTCCTGACTACTGTGGCAATGTGATGATCAAATGAGAGTCTACTGTCCACCTGTGTACCAAGGTATCTTAACACACTTTTGGTGTTAAGTATACTACCACCTATGCTGTAGTTCAGGGGTACAGTGTTTTTACCAAAAGGGGATGACAATGCACTTTTTGGCATTGAGCTTGAGGCCATGGCTTTGACACCAGGCATCTGTCTCAGTGAGGCCCTTTAGGATGTCCACAATGTTAGTAGTCTCGATTATGGCTCCTAGTTTGCAGTCATCTGGGAACTTCATTAGCCAGAGACCTTCCATGTTAACCTGTACTTCAGGGAAGTAGATACCAAAAAGGACAGGACCCAGGACTGAACCGTGGGGTACTCCACTTGTCACTGGTCCAAAGTCGGACTTGGTGTCTGCTACTTTTACAGTGTGGGTTGTGTCAGTCAGCCAGTTGGCAACCCATCTTGTGACATAGGGTTTATACCTAGTTTAGTGGGTTTATCCATAATTCCAGAGTGGAGGATGGTGTCGAAAGTCGTGGCAAGATCTAGATAGGCTGTGTGAACCATCTTACCCTTGTCTACGGCTTAGGCGACTGCTTCAAAGAAGTCCATCAGGTTTAGGAGACATGATCTACCTTTTACAAACCCAAAATGGCTGTGGTCCAGAGTTTGAAGATTACCAATGTCTCTGTTTATATAAGTTCCATGATGATACGTTCCATGGCCTTGCAGACCAGGCTCATCAGGCTAATGGGGCGCTAGTTCCCGGGGTTGGTGGTGGCTCCCCCCTTATGTAGTGAGATAACCGTCGCTGTGCGCCATTCAGCAGGCACAAAGCCTGAGGTGAGGCTATGATTGAACATACATGATTGAACATACATGATTGAACATGGTATGTAGGTGTGGTGCCAGTTCGTTCTGCAATTCATGTAGAACGCAGTCTGGGATGTAATCTGGTCCCATGGATGCGGTGTTCCTGGCTTTGGAAAGTGGTTTTTACCTGTGCAGCCATGATGACAGCAACTTTGCATTCTTCTGGTATAGAGATGTGCTCTTTCATGGGTGAGAGGGGGGTAAAGTTAGCACTGATGCTATCTGCCAGGCTGTGTTGGCAATATCAGTTGGGTCTGTATATTTAGTGCCATTGTGCTGTAACTCAGAGCAGATCTGAGTGTTGCCATTGAGATTCTTGACATAGCTATAGAATGCTTTGTGGTTGTTCAGTGTCGACTTTGTTTTCGTAACTAGCTTTGGAGGATTTTATCAGGGATCGCTCCTTCACTCATGGGATTTTACCCTCATTTGCAACAGTTTCTTCCTTCTGTTGTGCAGTTTGTTTATGGCAGGGGACCATCAGATTGGCTTCCTTTTCTTGGAGGATAGCGTCTTGGTTCTGTTTGGGATAGCACGATGCATACACTCATGTAAGTGCTTATAAAGCGCAATTGTGAAGGATTCAGTAGTCGTAACAGTATTGTCCATCTGCATGGGTGTCCTGACGTTCAGCACTTCTGTCTTAAGAAGCATGAAGTTGGCTATGGAGACATTTTTTAACATGGTTTCCTTAATGTGGGGGTGGGTCCAGAATGTGGATATGTAGGGTAATTAGCTTATGGTCAGATGGGACCAATGAGCCATTGACTTCAGGTGTGGAACACCGGTCACTCAGGACAAATCAAACCCCATAACCAACACAAATAACCACAAAGTTAGCTAAATGCTACTCACTGCCAGAAAGTCTCAGCCTCCAGATGCACACACTTGAGGCACATCTCAGTATGGAGAATATTGATATCTGTGCAGTAACAGAAACGTAGTTCAATGCTCCAGAGAGCACACCAGCACTACCAGGATACAACTCATTCCATACCTTCCATCATCAGGACCTGGATCATAGCACATAGGGTGGGCATGTATCCATATTCATCAAGGATACCTACACCTCTCTCTCTACATGCTCTGTACAGGCTATGTACCCATAGAATGTTGCACAGCAACATTCTTCACACTCCACAGGGGTGGGGCCACAAACCCCCCTTGGCATTCATGCTCTATGAGCCTGACGAGTCTGCTCTTTAAGGCAATGGAGCCAATCATAATGGAAGTCCACAATAAAGAGATTGTCAACCTTCACACAGTTGAGCACACCTAGTTTGGCTTCATCATATGCAGATCACGCCTCCTGAACTGGGTGGATTTCTTTTGAGACCATTACCCAGGCTACAGATGATTGAAATGACCTCAACACAGCCTACCTATACCTCATTAAAGCCTTTGACACCATTCCCCAGTCAGGTATCATAGATGAACTCACCAACCTGGGCATGAATCCATACATCACAAGATGGATTGCAAACTGGCTCACAGATAGATTCTAAAAACTAAGACTTGCTGGCTACATGTCAAGACTCTACACCAGTAACAACTGGTGGCCCCTAGGGTTCAGTCCTGGGGTCCCACCTGTTTGGTATAGACTTCTCAAATGTACATGCCAACACAGGAGGGTTGTAGTTGACCAAGTTTGCTGGGAACTGTAAAGTGTTTGCCATAATAGATTCCTCGGATCACACAAATATTCTCCAGAAGGGACTCAGACAGATGTATGGTGTCAGAATCATGGCCTCAAGCTCAATGTGGAGGAATGCATAGTGATCCCCTTTGGTGAAAAGTACACAAACTACCACATAGGTGTTACCCCCTTAAAACTGACAAGGTAATCAGGGATCTGGGGACACAAGTAGATAGTCATCTTTCCTTTGACAACCATGTTGCCAAAGTGATTGGGAAATCCTATGTGGCCCACCTAATCAACAAAGGGTTTGCATCAGGATCCGAAGAGGTAGTGGTGGCCCTCTACTCTTAAGTCATCAGACCCATCACTGAGTACAATGCACCATTAGAGTACCATCCCAGACACTTGCCTTACTGTGGAACAGAGTCCCAATGTACACCAGACAGAGCCCCTCACTGACACTCTTCAATAGGAACCTTGAGGAGTGGATGGGAAACAGACAATTCATGCCAGCCATCACTTCAGCAGCCCCACTAGAAAGGGGCTTAGGGTACTACTATTAGAATGAGGGCTTGGAAGACTACCTAATGGGGTGGTGAAAGCTGCACAACTTGCCTAGGCTAACATATGCCTTATTGAAGATAGTGTACTACATACCTATGAACCTATGTGACCGGTACATGTCTACAGATAGTAGAGGTGTACTTCATTGTACAGTCATGTTGTACAGCGGGCACATGGACCACACACACTGTAATGCTTACAGATACTGGTGGCTGTTATGTACACTGGGTGAGAAGTGCACCTCATGTCTTTTGTGCCACTGGGATGTGTGTGCTGGGTGGGTCAGTCCTGGACGGCTCCCTGTCATGGTCACCCTCAAACACATCTCTGCACATCCATATTTGGCTTATTATACTGTGTTCCCCATATATATATATATATATATATATATATATATATATATATATATAGGCTATCTGCCTGAAGGCATATATTAGTATGGCCAGATATATATATATATAGGCTATCTGCCTGAAGGCATATATTAGTATGGCCAGAGTTTGCAGCTATCACCACCCGTGGAGTTAGTTCCCTAAGCCTCTGTGTAGTACAGTTGATGAAGTGATCCATGGTGTGACAGTTCAGTTTCACATACACTCATCAAGGCTCCTCTGGAAGAGTGTCAGTGAAGGACTCAGCTTAATGTAGGTTGGGAGGGAGCCTGTTCCAAAGAAAGGGTGAGTTATTAATGTATCCCTCCAACATGTTCTATTTATTGTTGTGATGATGACATCCCTAGAGCATGTAGTACAGTGAGCTTGGGGTTACTTCAGATAGCACACGCACATCCGTTCTGCATTAGACATGGACCTGTCTGTTGGGCAGAGATCACCTGAGTAGACAGTATGCAACAGAGTACAGATGAGTTAAATTCAGTCTTGTTGCATTGGGGCAACTGTCTGAGGCCAGTAATGCTCTTGTTGAGGTACATCAGTGGTCTTTCCAGCTGCTGAAGGTGCCTAGTCAGATTCATCGCAAGTGTATTGTGGTACTCTATGATGGGTCTGATGAGTAGAGGGAACCTCCTTTGACCTACACTGCAAAGACCTTGGCAGTTTGTGGGAACATATAGCATGATTTTCTAACCACTTTGTGAATGCGTTTCTGGAAGTAGAAATAGTGAGGACTATCCACGTGTCCAAAGATCCCTTATTATTACCTCCATATTTAGGGTGTTGGCACCTATGTGGTATTTGTATGACTGTAGCTCGAGCCCATAAGTTTGACACCACATATGTCTGACTGAGACCCTTTTTAAGGATGTCGCTGTTGTCCCAAACATCGATTATGACAACCTTTTTGGAGTCATCCACAAACCTTGCTAAACATAGCCCTCGTGTTTGACTTTATTTCTGAAAAGTATACACCAGACAGGAGGGGTCCCAGGACTGAGCCATGGGGGACAGGAATTGTTACCAGCTTGAACAGGAGACCACAATTCTTACCTTGTGGGATCTATCTGTGCCGCATTTGGCAATCCATCAGATGACATACATGTTTATGCACAGGTTGTTGATTTTATGGATGCGACGTGTGGGATGTTGGAAAAGGGCTTTTCAAGTCTATGTAGGCAGTGTGTAGCTCATTTCATTGATGCATGTCCTGGGTGACTGCCTTGAAAACTGTCTAGCAGGTTTAGGAACCATGATCTGCCCCTGACCAAACCAAAATGGGTAGGGTTGGGTGTTTTGTAGGCTCTCAATAGCTCTGTTTATGAGTTCCATAATGATGGACTCCATGGCCTTGCACATCAGGTTTATTAGGCTTATAAGACAATAGTTCCCATGGTCTGTTGTGCACCAACACTTGTGGAGTGTGCCAAACGTTGCGGTAACCCATTCAACAGTTTCATATCCTGTACAGACGGCGAGTGTCAGACTGTTCAGGTGCAGGGTCTGTTTGTTTTGAGTTCACATATGACACAGCCAGGGAAACCATGTTATCCCATACACGTCATGTTTTTAGGTTTGGAAAGAGCTGTTTAACCATTGTATATGTGATTTCTGGGTTTTCACAATCTCCAGGTATGATAATGGGCCCTTTTGTCAGTGAGAAGGGGGTAAATATGTATGAACATGTCTGACAAGATGTTGGCAAAGTCAGTCATGTACATGTATTCATTTACAGTTTGCACTGACTCAGAACATACATAAGTTTACAATGATATTTATGACATAGCGAAAGAAAGCTTCATGGCTCTCTATGGACTCTTTGACCATGGCTCGGATAATGTTAGGAGTGCTCATTGTTTCTTGAGGATACTGATAGGAGAATTATTGATCTTCTTTGGTTTTTCACCTTCTTTGAACAACTTAAGTACTTGGAGTACATAGTTTGATTATGACAGGTGTCCAATATATTATATGGGTCTGTTTTCATATTATTGTGCACAAGGCAGGATTGGTGAATAGTGACAAGTGTCTGGAGTAAGAACTGCAACTGCCGGATATGTGTGGCCCACTGCTGTACTCAGACATGGCCAAAGCGTGTGAGCATGCCCAGTATGACCTTTCAGTATGTTGCTGACTGAAATTTGCTAAATTTGTTTAAGTGTGTGAGCATGCCCAGTATGAGCATATATACTATGTGTGTGTGAAAATCAAGTTGGTTTTTACTTCAGGGCTCACCTTTGTGTTGTCAGGAAGCACAGTGTGCCTGCAGGGCTTCCATGAGTCATTCTACATACAGTGGGGACAGCTGTTAGTACATTTCTACCAGGGGGGGCACACCTGACTGTTACTGTGGGTGTACATAGGATGAAGGGTTCACCTGACACTTGTACACATTTGCTAGGCCTGCACTGCTATGTCAGGTACTCCATTTCAGTCTGTACTGTTGCCTATCGTAGTGGCTTGAGGCTTACCACTGTACTACAGACCTTAGCTTCCAATTACACGCATATTAGTTTGTGACTTCATAGGCTACCCAACCCACATCACACTGCCTGGCCTGCTGTTATCTGTCTGCATAGGCCTGGGTGGAGGTTACTCATATGCCTCTTCAGAGGGCATGATACAGCATTTGTTTGTGTTTGCGTTTGTCTACATTTGTCCTGCTGGCTGTGACCGTTAGGTATGTGACACCCCCCCCAAACTGGTATGTGTGAGTGAGTTCAGTTGAGTCTGTGCCAGTGTAATGTTGTCATGGCTTAGTGGTTCAGTACTGTGACTATAGTGCACAGTATCCTGAGTTCGAGCCCTGTCACTGCTTTTTATTTTCCTGCTGGGCAGACCAGACTGCTTAAGGAACAGTAAAGCAGGTGTGAGCGTGTTTACCCGCCTTTGCTCAACTTTGCCCGACCTTGCCTGACGTTGTGCTGGTTAGCGTGGTGCGCAGCTACACACAATTGTATTTAAATCTGCTCAATACTGGTAAAATGTGCATAGCAGTGCTTTATATTGCTTAAAATAGGGCACTCATGCCTCAGGTGGTGCTGCAGGGCTGCCTATGTCGGATGCACATAGTACACTCCCTATACATGTTTGAAAACAGGTAGTGTCAAGTTAGGCATCTCTTTTACTGTATGTGCGAGTCAGAGAAAGGTGTCATTTCCAGGGTTCCTACCGAGTCAGTATGTGCTATGCGTTGCCTCTTTGCCAAGGCCAGGGCATACTAGGCACGCCTCCTTCTGCCTACTGGGGCAGGCTCAGGTTGTTCCTCCTCCGAGTCACGCTGTGCCTGTGCAGGCCTTGGCAATGGTGGGGGGCTGTCTGGCCCTGCCCCATGCTGTTCCTGCTGCAGCTGTTTTCGCAGGATCATATTGTGTAGCATGGCACATACCATGACAATTTGGGTACATGTAGCTGGTGAGTACTGCAAGGCTCCACCAGATGTGTCCAGGCACCGGAACCATGACTTGAGCATCCCAAACACACGCTCAATAATGTTTCTTGTTTGTGCGTGTGTTTCATTATGGAGTTCTTGTTCGGGTGTGTGTACATTTCTGATGGGTGTCGGCCATGGCC
>NC_056734.1:195613229-195623170 GCF_019279795.1 Protopterus annectens
TTTCCTAGTGGATGGTTTGTGGGATGGAATCAAAATCTTTTGGATGGTGAAAAAAAGCCTGGAATGTCTAGCCATCAACAGAATTTTGGAGAAACCATGAGATTAGTTTTAGACCTGGGAGATCCTGGTGAATCTACCGTGATGAATGGGACAGTAGATCTGTAACTGGTTACAATGTCCATGAAGGGCAGATGAGATGAGAGCACAGGAAGGTAAACCAGACTTGTCAATGCCAGAAAGGAGCAATGAGGATTACTCTGCTCTTCAACCTATGTGCTTTCTGAAGAAACCTGGCAATTGCTGGTAGGAGAGTGAATGCGTAAAGTAGACCAGTGACCAAGCATAATCAGAGCATCTCCTGGGGACCGTCCCTGAGGAGGGATCAGGGCAAAGAACCTGCTGCATTTGTTGTTGTGAGGAGATGCAAAGAGATCGCAGCAGGGCTGACCCCATATGTTTGCCACCGACAACTCAGCCTGTCTGCTAGGATGTTGCACTTCCCCAGAATGTACGTTGCAATTAGAAACCAGATGGTAGACATCACCCACTGCCACACTCATTGCTTCTCGATACAGGGTGTAAGACCTGGTTCCTCCTTGCTTACTGACGTACCACACAACTGACATACTGTCTGTATCACAACAGTCCCCAGAGGAAGGGAGCTGTACAGGACTTGCAACGCTAGAGGGACCTTCTCATCTCTAGGATGCTGATATGCAGATTGGTCTCCTGTAAGTCCATGTGCCTTGGACCGTCCATCCCAGCAAATGACCCCTTCCCCCCCAGCTGGGAAGCGTCTGTGGTCAATGTGACTCTTTGGGGGGGATTTCCTTGTTTGATAACTGAGGAATGAAGCCACCATAGAAGCGAGTCTTTGCACACTCTTGAAAGTTTGATCAAATAGTTTAGAGGATGTTGGTGCAAGGACCACTGGACTGACAATGTCCATTGCAGAATTATCATATACAGTCTTGGTATAGGTAACAGGGTAATTATGAAAGCCATAGTCCCCAATGCTTTGAGTACTAATTTCGCTGGCAGATTTGGTATTGACAGAATCTGTCTGACATGTAGTCAAAGTGGAAATTCTGTCTTGAGGGAGGAAGGCCAGGGTTCTGGATGTGTCCAGATGCGCTCCTACTAAGACTATTACTTGGACATGGTCCAGCTGTGATGTCTGCATGTTGATGGTTACACCTAAGGTAGGGGCTATGTGTAACAAATAGCCCCTGGCTTGGGTGAGTAGATGCCTGGTTGGAGCGGTGAGGAGCCAATCGTCCGGGTAAGGAATCACGTGGAATCCCTGCTGTCTCAAGTGAGTTGTGACTACCGCCATGCATTTGATGAACACCCTGGGGGCTGTGGTGAGATCAAAATGGAGGACTCTGAATTGGTAGTGATAGACTCCCAGCTTGAAAAGGAGATATCTTCTTGAGTGTCTGTTCATTTTGATATGACAGTATGCTTACTTAGGTATATCGAGCACATCCAGTCGTCCATTTGCAGTAGAGGTAAAATGGACTGGACCGTGACCATCCTGAATTTTGAGGTTTTTTTTTTTTTTTTTTTTTTTTTTTTTTTTACTTACTTGTTCAGGGATGTAAAGTCCAGTATTGGCCTCAGATCCCCTATCTTTTTTTGGTACTAAAAAGAATCTTGAGTAAATCCCTGATCTGATCTGCGGGGACCCTCTGGGTGACTCTTGTCTAGCAGCTTTGCAACCCCCATAGCTGCTGATCTCTCTGATTGCGTGGAACATCGGGGAGGGATACGTTTTGTTTGGGATGTTTTAAAAAGGGAATGGAACAGCCTCTGGATATGCTCCATTGCACCCACAGATCATTTGTGATGGCTAAATAGGCTTCTGGGTGCACAGTGCCCGCTGATTGCCTCTAGAGAGGGACAGTTGGGCAACCTTTCAGGAGCACTGAAAGGGTCTGCCTGAGAATGAATCTCGGCATGCCTCGACTTTGTGGACCCTCTTTGCCTTGTGAGCGGCATCTACCATTATTATGGTCCCCCCTCTTGCCCCAGAGAAAAAGTCTCCCTGGAATTCCTGAAAAGGACCTTGAGACTTGTTGAACCACAATTTTTTTACCACCATGCTGATTCCTGGAGAAGAATCTTTGTGGGGCAGAAAACTGGATTCTGATAGCAGACAAGGTATTTCCCGCTACAGGAGAGTGCGTCTCTGATAGTGGGCCCAAACAATGACGGTCCATCAAAAGGTGCCTTGACAAACGATGCCTTAAAAGGTTCTACTAAGTCACACAGCTGCATCCAGGTGTGACGCCTCACGGCAACGCCTGAACAGGTGGCCCTCAAGGTGCCTTCTGTAGCGTGGGAAATTAACCTCATGGACCCGCTGGAAATGGACTGTAGAGTGGCCATTCTGAAAACACCTTCTGCTCCTCATCAGACATGGGCTCTGGGGCAGAGCTCATCAGACATGGACTCTGGGGCACAGCTAGAGAGTTCTTTGACTAAATCTCTCTATAGCCTAGTAAAATGAGTGGCCTAAGTGTCAACTCTCTTGTCAAATCTGTCCATGGTCCTAAACTCTCTTTTAGGGGGATGGACACTGAAGCTTTCCTGAACTAGCTCCTTTTTGGTGGCTGCCACAACAACCATAGCATCTACCGGGATCCCTTTGGTCCAATGTGGTCGGTTTGTTGGGGCACTAAGAATCCTATCTGTGCATTTGGGGATAGGTGCTACAGTGTCCGGTTTCTTCCATGCCCTGGTTAATACTAGGTCAAACAGTAAATCAGAAGGGGGGGGGGACGCACCAAAGATGTAGATGAGCCAGACTCAAGTCTGCAACAACACAGTTTCCTCAAGTGTAGGGTTTTGGGTAAACCAAATACTTTTTGGTGCAGGATTTCTAAGAAGTCTCCAAAGGAGACATCCTCAGATGGAGATGTCAGGGGCCCTTCCCCTTCCTTGAAATCGAGGTCTTCCCTGATGGATTCTTGTGGAGAATCCAGGTGCCTCCTCTCATGGGGATGGTCCAGGGAGATATCAGAAGAGACCTGGGGTTCCAAGGGTGGAACTTTGCTGGGCTGGCTAACCCAGCACATAGGAGGTGAGTCAGTGAGCACCAGTGAGGGCAGGTGGCAGACGTGGGGTCTCAGATACATTATCCAAGAAGGTAAGGGGTGGATTCGTAAGTATTGGAGCCGAGGATGACAGTAGTAGGGAGAGAACCATCTCCACTACCTCAAAGGCAGACGGGCCTGGAGACAAGGAAGACATTCTCCCCGGAGCCGAACCTGTTGGGGCAGAATGCACACTAACCTCACTGGCCATCCACTCTGAAGGGAGAGTTGGCGCAGAGCTGCTGAATGTCGAAGCTCCGAGGGGAAGCGATGGCTCTGAAAACTTTTGGAGATGAAGTCAGCCCCATGGAACCAATGTCAATGCTTTGGCTCTGACAGCCACTCTGCTCCGATGCAGTCTGCGCCAAGAGAGTCAGGGAAGCTGTCCGAGTTGGAGCTAACCATTACTGCCTTCAGCACCTTGACTCTCTGGGCATTTGGACCAGAGGATTCCTAAGCAAGAGGTTGGATCGGAGAAGGAGCAACAGGCCTGAAAGGAGAAAGTCGACTCACTGACACGGTGGGGGCTGGAATTGGTAAAACCCCATCTGGATCTGTGTCTGAAGGAATTGCCTCAAGTCTATCCACCTCAGACCCGGAAAGTCTATGAGAAGACCTGACAAATGATGAGGAAGGTGTTCTACAGGATCTTTTAGAGGATCTGATCCAAAAGGGAGATCCTGAAGCAGGAGTCAGTCCCGAGAAGGAAGAAGAGCTCGGGGCTGAGGAGATGACTAGGAAGAGTTACTCAGGTCCGAGGATGTCAGATCCAATGCTCTGGGGACCTTTTTTGGAGGCTTGCTGGATGCTGAGGCACACTTGTGTGGGGAACATTTCCTGTGTTCTGACATCTCTACACTTCCTGGCAGGGGTTTGAGCCCCTGATGTGGAAGAACTTGCAGCTGGGGAAGAGGAAGGAATCGGGCCCTTTAAAATAATGTTGTTTCAGCAGTCAGCCAATGCATGTGGGTGAAACCCCCTCACAGATGGAAGAGGTGGCTTCAAGATGAGAATGACTGGACAATACATGCACTCCCTGTAGGCATCAGATAAGGGAATCTTATGCCCATAGGAAGTGCACTTTTTAAACACTAATAGTTTCACACACATACTAAGGTCAGAGAGAGAAGGGGAGTGGAAGGAGGTAAAGAAAAATCCTTCGAGAACGGAAACTCTCAGCGGAGCTAGAGTGTATGGATCACGATGCTTCATGTCAGAGTGGCAAATTAAATCTGAGGTAATCTGGGAGAATATGGAATCATGGGTAGGGGATGATCTCAAGCTTCTGAGCCTAAAGCTTTGGAAAGTGGCAGAGTCGGATTTGGGGGTCGGATCAGAGACCCACAGGAAGAAGAATGAAAAAGACAACATCAGATTACATAGTTCAATGGCTACAGGAAAAAATGAGCTCATCAAAATACTGTATGGTATACGTATTAACTGCAAGTGAACAAGAAACTGATGCCCCCACCTAAGATTTAAACATGCAGGTGTAATAACCATTTATTAGGGTCTGCTCTGATCTGCTTGGGAAGTCTGCAATTGTGTTCTGCTCTGACAGGATATGGTTGCTCAAATGAAGAGAGAGACTGTGCTGAGTTACCAACTCCCAGGAAATCATGGTTAGCCTGAAAGGAGGAAAGACTTTGTTCCCCCATTTGCTTCTGTACCACATAACTGTGGTGTTGTCTGGTATATTACTAACAATGGTCCTGGAGCCCACAGGTGGCTCAAGGCCTTTACTACCTTTAAGTGGACCATCATTTCTTTGAGGCCTTTACTACCTTTAAAGTGGACCATCATTTCTTTGAGGTTTGTGTGTGTTTTCACTGAAGTTTGGGTCCCAAATTCCCTAAACCGCTCCCCAGGCAAAGTCAGAGGTGTCTGTAATGATGGACTGACTTAAAGTGGGGGAAAAAGGTAGACCTAGACTGAGTTGAACCTGATTGACCCAACAAAGGAGTAGGGTGAAAGTGGCCTAAGCGTAAACTGTCTTGTCAAATTTGTCCATGGCTCTAGACTCCCTTTTAGGGGATGGACAGTGGAGCCAAATAAACCACAGGGGATACTGATGCAGATTCCATGCAGATTTGAGCAACCACTTAATCTTAATGTGTAGTTTGACTAACAAGCCATGGGATTAGCTGCTGCCACACAACCTAAAATTCTGAGAAACTCCCTTGCTGTGCAAATGGACTGGTGGGCCAGTTCCAAGAAGATGGATACGGCAGAAAGACTTTTGGGAGGGGGAGATAAGCCATCATAATGGTGATGTTTAGAAGGCATCCCAGAAATGTTAACCTGTGAGATGGAATGTGATTATTTTAGGTTTAACCTGAATTCCAGTCTTTGAAAAAAGGTTTACAGAGAAAGGAGGGATGCGTAGGTGTCTACAGCAAAATCTGTTAAGATAAGGCAATTGGCCATGTAAGGGGAAAATGTGGATTCCTGAAGACTGCAGAAGGCAATGATGGCAGCCAGGCATTTTGTACAAACCCTTGGGGTTGCAGATAAACCAAATACCATGGATGTAAACTGTAAATGCAACCCACTTACATACAAACTTAAAAAACACCTGTGGTCTTTGTGAAATTGTATATAGTGATATGCATCTCTGAGGTCCCAAGGTGAATAAAAGTTATGAAGAAAAAGACAGAAGGGTTGATATCTTAAACTTGGATATTGGGTTTCAGTTCTGAATTCCTTTATCACTGTACCTGTCTCAAAGTACAAAAGCCCTTGAGTAAAATCTTTTCCTCTGTAGGGAAGGGGGGACTGGTTCTATTACTCCGAGTTAGCATCTCTGTTAAAATCTGGGGGAATTGTACCAGCTTTGAATCTGAGGTATCTTCTGCAATTTTGTCTGATAGGGACATGCAGGCATGCCTCTATGAGGTCCAGAGTAACAAGCCAAGTCTTCTTGCCCAGCATGGGTAGAAGCTGCTGTAATGTCAACATTTTGAATTTCAGAATATCCAGGTAAGTATTCAGAATTGAAAGGTTCAGTATGGGCCGCCAGGCTTTGTCCTTTCTGGGGACCAGGAAGAGTCTTGAGTAAAATCTTTGTCCTTGTTCCTGTTGTGGTACTTTTTGTATAGCTCTCATGTCTATGAGGGCTGAAATTTGATTTTGTGCCTCTGCCCATTGATTTTGTGGCAGGTCTGGCATTCCTTTTAGCTTTGGTAAAGTATGAAAGTGGAATCTGTAACCTTGAGACACAATATTTAGGACCCATTTGTCTTGGGTGATTGTTTGCCAGTTTTGAGAAAAAAGTGTTAGTTTTCCCCCTAAGGGGGCTTCCAAAAGGGGCGTGATTGGCATACGCAGAGGAAAGTCATTGTGACCGACTGTTTTCTGTAAGGTTGAGACTTGTCCTCTCCTCCTTTAGGGGTTGAGGTGCCTCACTGTCATTGTCCGTTTGAGCCTTGGGGTTGAGATCTGCCTCTAGGGCGTCTGTAACTGCCTCTCTGTGGCCTGTCTTGACACTGGAAAGGACCAATTCTTTGTTGGCCAATTTCTGCTAAACAGAGATGGCTGTACCTGTAAGAAATCCTTGACCGTTTGCATATATTTAGCTTTATCCTCCATTTTCTTTAAACACCTCTTCTGCCTTAACACCAAACAAGGTATCATGTAAAGGAGCATCCAATAATTTTGCCTTAACATGATCAGGTAAACTCTGTTCTTTTAACCAAGCATGTCTTCGAATAACAGAACCTGTAACTGCGGCTCTACAAGAGGCCTCTAAAGAATCAAAACCACATTGCAGAGTATGTTTTCCCACCTGTTCAACTGCATGCAATAAATCTTGCATTTCTTTACAATCAGGAGCTTCTGAGCTTGCAAGCATTTTCTGTTTTAACTGAGCCATTAAATATTGTTGGTACTTAAGCATGTGAAACTGGCAATTTAAAGCTCTTACTGCTAAAGTTGCAGATGTGTATACTTTCTTCCCCCATCTATCCAAAGCTCTGGAATCTCTGTCAGAGGGTACTGGATTTTTTGCAATGGAAGCCTTAACCCCTTTTGGACCCTGGGAAATAGTTTCTGGATCAGCAGAAGGGTTTTTGTAAAGAAACTTGAGAGTCAGGGACTCTAGAATACCTATCTGGCTTGGCTGGAGCAGGGGGCAAAGAGTCAGGAGATAAGCTGGATTCAGAGAACACATCATTCACAATATCTAGCACAGGCGGAATAGCCAGGGGCCTGTGTTGATAGAATCCAAGAAAAGGCTCAGGGATTTCGAGTAATCCCGACTTTCCCAATGGAAATGCTCTCTCATGGTATGTAAAGTTTCCCCAAAAGAATAATCCACAGGAGGAGAGGCTGAAGGGATAGATTCCTCAGCATCAGAGTCCTCATAGTGGGGTAGAGAGTATCCCTGGTCTGAAGAGGAATCAGAGGAAATGGAAACCTGATCAGAGGAGTCATAGTCTGTATCCTGCCTAGGCCTTTTCTCATGTGGAGGATGGGAACCCCTGATTAGAGTAGTGAGGTCTTCGGCCATTTTAAGCATCTGTTTCTTAGGCATGGAGGACTGTCCAGGAGAATGCTGTACTTGTTTCTTTGTCTTTAATGGTGCCTTTGTCTTGGCTGTTGTTTTAATGGTAAGTTGTGAAGGTCTGAAAACACCCTCAGAAGCCGATGCCTGCTCAACGGCTCCGGACCCATCTGAGGGATTAGTTTCCGTAGGTCCAATACCTTGAGTTTCCAGAGACCTAGATGTCTCCACGTGGGAGTCGGAAGCGGCCTGTGGCTCTGAGGTAGCGGGTGTCAGGGGCTGCAAAAGAGTCTCACTGAGAACCGGCGACTGGCCTAGAAGAGGTTTCATCGTCTGTTTTGGACCTCGGATGCCTGTCCTTATCTTTGCGTTTTTTTCGGTATTGAGGTTGTTGGATGAACTGACGGCATGGTATAATTGAACCTTCGGCCAAAGTAGTGTAAAGCAAAATCAAAACGCCTTTTTATAGTGCGTTTGTTAAATCTAGCACAAAACCGACAACTAGTGACATCGTGATCAGGGCCTAGGCATGGAATACAGTAAGAGTGGAAGTCCTTATGGAGGTATTTGCTTCCCACAAGAAATACAATTATTAACTTTTTCTGACATCGGTCTGAGGCAAGAAAAAGGTTTCCCCAACGGGGTACTTAGCTTTATTGAAGACTTTGGATCTGAAATTCGACTTCGAAAATCTCAGGAGTCGGCCGACCGGCACTTGCAAACTGCTTCTGCTTCGGGCACCGCGCGGCAAGAAAGACTGAAGAAAATGGCGTCGGATGCATGCTATATACCCCTGGCGCACTGACGTCAGGGAGGAGGCGACAGCAACAGACACCAGACCAAGACTTTGGAACTCTGGCCGACTGCGGGACCGCCTGACGGCAGGATAACCCAAGTGTGATGACTGCAGCAGTGAAACACGATGAACATCTGATAGTGCATGTAGCCTACTTTGAAGCGTAGGTATCTTCTGCAAGACTCCCTGATAGGGATGTACAGGTATGCTTCTTTTAAAGTCTAGTGTTGCCAACCATGCATCTTTGCCTAGCATAGGAAGCAGCTGGTGAAGAGTCAGCATTTTGAATTTTGGAATCACCAGAAAGGTCCAGGACAGGGTGCCATGTATTTACTTTTCTGGTTACCAGGAAAAGTCTCGAATAGAAACCTTGTCCCTTTCCTCTTCTGGTACCAAATGAATAGCCCCCATGTTGAAGAGAGAGAATACTTGATTTTGGGCCTCCGCTCACTGATTTGGGGGTAGATCTGGCCACCCGCTTGGTGTTGGTGATGTGTGGAAGTGAAATTTGTATCCTTGGGATACTATATTTAAAATCCATTTGTCCTAGGTAATGAGTTTCCAGTTTTTGTCCTGCAGACCAATCTTTCCGCCTAAAGGAGCATTCAGTTGGAAAGTGCTTGGAAGTTTTAAAAGCAAGTCATTGAGACAGTTTTCCATAGGGGGGAGTATTGCTACTCCCAGATATGGGTGCGGAAACCCCCCACTGCTTAGTCTTGTGTGTCCCTTGGGACTGAAACCTGGGGTTTCTGCTGTCTGGGTTTGGCTTGAGAAGACCTGGAAGGAGCTGGATAGGACCAATTTTTAGAGGGCCAGTGCCTACTAAATCCAGAAGTAGTAACTTGTAAGAAATCTTTAACAGTTTGCATAGATTTAGCTTCATCTTCCATCTTTTTAAGAACTTCCTCAGCCTTGTTGCCACACAGGCGGTCCTGATTTAAGGGAGCATCCAACAATTTAGCTTTAATGTGATCAGGCAAAGATTGCTCCTTAAGCCAAGCATGCCTTCTGAGCACAGACCCAGTAACAGCAGCCCTGCAAGAGGCCTCTAACGAATCAAATCCACATTGCAAAGTATGTTTTCCAGCCTGTTAAGCAGAATGCATTAAATCCTGTAATTCTTTATTTTCAACCCAGTCAGGAATCATCATCATTTTTTGTTTAAGCAATCCAATAACATGTTTTTGATACTTTAACATATGAAACGGTCAGTTTAAAGCCCTAATGGCCAAGGTTGCAGAAGTGTAAACCTTCTTACCCCATCTATCCAGCGCCCTGAAGTCTGTATCAGAGGGGGTAGGATTTTTAGCAGTAGAAGCCTTAATCCCCTTGGGTCCCTGTAAAACAGTCTAGATCCGCAATAGGATTTTTTAAAAAGGAACTTGTGTGAATCCGAAACCCTGTAATATCAGTCAGGTTTTCTGGGAGCAGGAGGCAAAGAATCAGGGGCCAAACTAGATTCTGAAAAGGCATCATCAACAAGGTCTAGTACAGGAGGTACAGCTAAAGGCCTATGCTGAGGCAGGAGTAAGAACTCCCTAAGCCT